>NC_091957.1:11008094-11243155 GCF_031021105.1 Erythrolamprus reginae
AACAACGAAAGAGCTTGCAAGCCAGTTAGAGTTTTGTTAGCACCTGGAAAGAAACATTCGGAGCAAGTAGAACAATGGGGAAAAACCCTGCAAAGATTTAGGGCTTGGAAAATATTCTTCGCAGAGAGTAACAATGAAAGAGCTTGCAAGCCAAGTTAGAGCAATGAAAAAACCCTGCAAAGACTTAGGGCTTGGAAAACATTCTTCGCAGAGAGAAACAATGAAAGAGCCTGCAAGGTAAGAGCTGGGAAGATCGTTTGCAACTAGTTAGGGCTGGGGGAAAAAAAAAAAGCTACATTCAGAGTATAAGACGCACCCAAATTATCAGCCTCTTTTAGGGAGGAAAAAGGGGCGTCTTATATTTAGAAAAATATGGCACTTTGGCAAATACCTTAGTCAAGTTGAACAGTCCAGTCATACACAGTTAAATGAGTCAATAACTCTCTTTACGTTAATAATACTATAAGCTTTACTTGTTCGGTTTACAAATACATAAACCATCATTTGAACGCACAGTTCTTACTACAGCAGTCACAGAGAAATAACAGAAAATAGCAGAGAGAGTCAGAGAGAGGGAGAATCATGCTTCTGGCTCCCTCTTGTGGCCATTTGTAACACTAACTCTTAAAGCAATAGTGTTCCAATACATTTAAGCATACCTTGTTGGTTTGTTTATATATTGCCAAACCCAACCAGTTATGGACATAGTACTAACAATATCGGACAATTATTTTTTGACCAAGAAATTCTTTGGTTTTCCTTTTCAGATCGGTGGGAAGCCAAATATCAACAAGAACCTTCTAAAAGTGGCAATCGGAACGATCAAGGAATCACGACTGTTGCGTTTCCAGCCTTTTAATGAGTACCGAAAGAAGTTCCACCTTAAGCCATACACGTCCTTCCGGGAACTGACAGGTACTACTATCCCCAGAAGAAATCTCAAGGGCGGCAAAATCTCCTTGAGATACTGTCACTACCTATGAACCTTCTTGAAAGAAACTGGTTTGGCCATGTTGATTGCAAGAATTGAGGACGTGTCACACAGGGCTGGGTTCCTCTCAGTGAAGAGCTGCAATTTTTTTTACTACCACACTGTGGGTGTGGCTTATTGTGTGGGTGTGGCTTGATGGTCATGTGACCGGGTAGGAGTGGCTTGCCAACCATGTGACCAGATGGGAGAGGCTTGACAATCATGTGACCGGGGATGGTTTAAAGGTCATGTGACTGGGTGGGAGTGGCTTTCTGATCAAGATAAATTGGACTCTTTTTCAGTTGATTAACCTACATTATTTGAATAGCCACGAAAAGGACAAATGACAGACGGCATGATTTGTTGAGGAGCACAGTAATATTTTAAGATTTTGTACTAAACCCATAATGTTCAGTGTGATAACAGATTAGGCAAGTAGCTCAATTTGCTTTAAATGTTATAAAAGTTCAGTTCTAGATAATGATTACAACGATGGATAAAAACATACTATTTAATTATTTCCCATTTTAAAAGTAACGAAGGATCATACTAAGGCATTAGAGAAGAAAGGACAATAAAAAAACTATTAAGTATTCGAAAAATAGTGCATAAACTTACTACCCCCACTGTATGTCCCCGTCACTGGTTTTCACTTAACCTTCACCATGGGTGCATATTGTGACGTTTCGCATGTATCCCTTCGTCTGGTTTCACTTCCCTGCATGCTCAGAAGGTGTTTTCAGACCGAAACTCAGACAAGCCATCCAAATACAGGGAACTTGGCTGAAAATTCAGAAAAAAGATAGCAGCAGACAGAACTGGATATGTGACACCAAAATTATATTACCAGCGGGCCACTAATGGTTCGCGGAAATGTGGTCCGAACTGGGGGAAGCCTCCTATGTATTGCCTTGTATTGGCAGTTCTGTGTTAGCAAAAACTTCAGAAGAAAAGGATTTAGGGGTAGTGTTTTCTGACAGTCTCAAAATGGGTGAACAGTGCAGTCAGGCGGTAGGGAAAGCAAGTAGGATGCTTGGCTGCATAGCTAGAGATATAACAAGCAGGAAGAGGGAGATTATGATCCCGCTATATAGAGCGCTGGTGAGACCACATTTGGAATAATACTGTGTTCAGTTCTGGAGACCTCACCTACAAAAAGATATTGACAAAATTGAACGGGTCCAAAGACGGGCTACAAGAATGGTGGAAGGTCTTAAGCATAAAACGTATCAGGAAAGACTTCATGAACTCAATCTGTATAGTCTGGAGGACAGAAGGAAAAAGGGGGGACATGATTGAAACATTTAAATATATTAAAGGGTTAAATAAGGTCCAGGAGGGAAGTGTTTTTAATAGGAAAGTGAGCCCAAGAACAAGGGGACACAATCTGAAGTTAGTTGGGGGAAAGATCAAAAGCAACATGAGAAAATATTATTTTACTGAAAGAGTAGTAGATCCTTGGAACAAACTTCCAGCAGACGGTGGTAGATAAATCCACAGTAACTGAATTTAAACATGCCTGGGATAAACATATTTATTTATTTATTATTTATTTATTATTTAGATTTGTATGCCGCCCCTCTCCACAGACTCGGGGCGGCTCACAGCAAGATACAGCAAAACATGACAAATCCAAATAAATTTAAAAGATTTAAAAGATTTAAAAAGAACCCCATTTACTAACAAACACACACACAAACATACCATGCATAAATTGAACATGCCTGGGGGAAGTGTTTCAGTTCCCCCATGCCTGACGGCAAAGGTGAGTTTTAAGGAGTTTACGGAAGGCAGGGAGAGTAGGGGCAGTTCTAATCTCAGGGGGCAGTTGGTTCCAGAGAGTCGGGGCTGCCACAGAGAAGGCTCTTCCCCTGGGGCCCGCCAACCGACATTGTTTAGTTGACGGGACCCGGAGAAGGCCCACTCTGTGGGACCTAATCGGTCGCTGGGATTCGTGCGGCAGAAGGCGGTCTCGGAGATATTCTGGTCCAGTGCCATGAAGGGCTTTAAAGGTCATAACCAATACTTTGAATTGTGACCGGAAATTGATCGGCAGCCAATGCATATATCCATCCTAAGATAAAATACAGAAAATAGTAGAAGGGCAGACTAGATGGACCATGAGGTCTTTTTCTGCCGTCAGACTTCTATGTTTCTATGTATGTCCTGGAAAGCTAAACAGGACTTTCAGAGTCAAAGGCAGTTTGGTTCTGAAGATGAATTTATGGAGATGATAAGGAGCCCAGAGGAAAAGTTCTGATGGCTTGTGTAGCTGTAGCAATTCCTTCCACCCTAAGGCATAGGTTGAGTGTTGAAAGCATCAATGGACCCCTCTGTCATGCCCGCATCAGACAAAAGATGGACAGCTGACAGAGAGTGGGAGAGTTGGCTGTGGAGGAAACTGAGGAAGGGCAAAATCAGACTGGGTGGAGCAGGGGAGAAGGAAGAACAAGGGAGAGGGAGCTCAGATGAAGACCAAGGCCCACCCCCTCCTCATACAAGGGCAGTGATGGCGATTCGATTCCCTTCACAAGGCACACCTGGGGATGGAGTTTAAAGGACAGGCAGTTGGGAGGGGTGTTTGTCAGGAACAAACACTGGATGCATTGAGTGTTGAGAGTTGTGGCCTGCATTCCTGGATGCTTCCGTGTGCTTCTCTTGTCTTGCTGGGATTATTGCCGTGAATTCTTCGCTTCTGGGAGTCATTATCTTGCCCTGCTGGATTGATTGATTTGCAGTCATTCTGCTTACAGCAAAAGCTGCTACAGGTTTGTGGGCGAGTTTTTCTCCAGGCTGGAGAGTAAATGGGACATTAGGGGCAAAGTTGGTGCCAATAAAGGGACTCATTTCCAGTTTTCTGGCTGTGTTGCATTTGTGCTACACCCCAGTTCATCGCACCTTCCTTCCAAAGTTGCTCTTCTGCAGTGG
The DNA here is from genome assembly GCF_031021105.1 of Erythrolamprus reginae. Lineage (NCBI taxonomy): Eukaryota > Metazoa > Chordata > Lepidosauria > Squamata > Dipsadidae > Erythrolamprus > Erythrolamprus reginae. Next base: position 11,011,993 of record NC_091957.1, read on the forward strand.
GTGGAGCAGCTGGAAAGCCAAATCCAGACATAGATAATCTTTGTAGGTCCTTGACGAACTGAGATACCTCATTTCCTCCTTTCTCTTTCCTTGGCGCAGATGACGAGAACTTGGTTGCGAAGCTGGAAGAGCTCTATGGAGACATCGACGCCCTGGAGTTCTTTCCCGGCCTGTTGGTGGAGAAGACCTACCCCAACGGCATCTTTGGACAAAGCATGATAGAGATGGGGGCTCCCTTCTCCTTGAAGGGGCTCCTGGGGAACCCCATCTGCTCCCCCGAATACTGGAAGCCCAGCACTTTTGGGGGCGCCGCCGGCTTCCAAATTGTGAATACGGCCAGCTTGCAAAAGCTGGTTTGCCTCAACGTGAAACGGTGTCCCTATGTGGCTTTCCACACGCCTGATGGCGGGGAGGCCGAAGGCTCTGAGGAGAAGAGAAGGCCTTCAACGGAACTCTAACAAAGCTATCTTCGGTCGAGTTAACAGCATAACAACAGCTCGCTTAATGACTGCTCAAATTATCACGGCCCTGAAAACTATGACTTGTGACCGTTTTTTCACATGGATGACCTTTGCAGCCTCCTCACCATGGTGATGCGATTTACCTCAGGATGCGGTGTCCTGGGGAGGGTGTCATGGCCTCCTGACAAGCAAGTTCATGGGGAAGTCGGATTCACTTAACAACTGTGTGACATTTAACAAACGTGGCAAGAAAAATCGTAAAGTTTTTTTAAAAAAATCAATATCTTTCTCACCGAACGGCAGCCATTTTGGGCTTAATTGCTGAGGTAAATTGAGAACTACCCGTACTTCTCTTCCTCCTTCAGGCTTGAGACCAGGGGGTCATGAGGGCATGAGAGCAACAAGGAAAATGGACATCAGGGTGGACTTGTGGGCCTGTCTCCCTCAGCTTCTAGCCTAGCCCCCTCCTCACATTCTGCAAAATGCCTTCCACGATCCTGTCCAGAGGAGAGGAAACACCATCTTAACTGTTTCTGGAGATTCTCTGTCATCCATGGTCAGAGTTGTCCCAAAGATGCTTTTATTTTTGAAGACGCAACTTGGATTTTCTTGGATTTTCTTTGAAGACGTTTCACTTCTCGTGCAAGAAGTTTCTTCAGTTCAACCTTAACCCAGAACTGAAGAATCTCCTTGGGTGAGAAGCGAAACCTTTTCGAGAAAAACAACCCAGAAAGTCTATGGAGATTCTCCATCATCCATGGTTGTCCCAAAGATGCTTTTTTTTTTGAGAGGCAACTTGGATTTTCTTCAAAGACGTTTCACTTCTCATCGAAGATGCTTCTTCAATTCTAACTGGGTGGTGGCGGGGAATGGAAGGATTTATCCTTCTTGCAGACAGCTTGTCAAAGTTCCAAACTAAATCAGAGTCCAAGTCAAAGTACTCCTTCAAAGTTTCAAGTTTCGGAGAGGGGCGGCATACAAATCCAAATAATAAAATAAATAATAATAAATTTATTTCTGGAGCCATCCTGGCACCCCCACTGGGAAATCTGAATCTGAGTTTGCCACTGTTCTGTCAGGCTCTCTGGTAGAATCCTCCCAAAAATTCACAGATACAATTTCAGACACACACACGTTTGAAAATTCAAAACAATGTTCTTTATAATGAAAATTCACTTAAACCAAGCCCTCTTTTGGTATAGCAAAGAGCACTGGTCTCCAAACAAACTGGTAATTTGTACAAGTCCCTTATCAGTTCTGTGATACTTAGCTTGCAGCTGTGAGGCAATTCACAGTCCTTCTTCTTTCACGAAGTGAAACACACTTTGCTCTGGTTTAGTTTCAAAGCGGGGAAAAATCAGCACACAAAAGGTCAAAGTCAGTAAAGCAGTCACGAAACACAACGATCAGATAATCCTCCACAATGGCCAAACCCACAGGCTGCTATTTATAGCAGCCTCACTAATTACCACAGCCCCACCCAACCACAGGTGGCCTCATTTTCTTTGATAATAATCTCTCAGTTGTTGTTGCCTATGCATCGCTCTCCACATGCGTGGCTGTATCATTAACTCTTGTTCTGAATCCAAGGAGGAGATAGATAATTGATCTCCTTCTGAGCTGTCTGCCCCACTCTCCTCCTCCCTGTCACTCATGTCTTCTTGGTCAGAGGAGCCTTCATCAGCAGATTCCACCGGGGGCAAAACAGGCCTGCGGCATGTGGATATCTCCCCCACATCCACAGTCCTTGGGGCAGGAGCAGGGCCAGAGCTAACCACAACACCCACTCAGTTGAAAGTTCACATCCCTTGTCCCCTCGCCCACCAACTTGTCACGTTGCCCAGTCAGATCGTGTCAACAGGACCAGTCCTCCTTCCGCTTCCGCCCAGGAGGATGGACATAGGGTGGCCTTGAACCTCTCGAAAGAATGTTTGTGGCTGCTCCCTCATGAAAATCATCCCTCCCAAGTTCCCATCAAAATCAGACCTTCTACAGAGAGTGTGGCAAGTCGTTGATTTATCATCAACTTCTGCACCATCTTGGCACAGTTGGTCATTTGTTCCAGTACGGAACTGAAGAAGCTGCTTGGATGAGAAGCGAAATGTCTTCAAAGAAAAAAAAAAAACCCAGAAAGTCCAGTTATCTCTTGAAACAAAACAAAACAAAACAAAAAGCACTTTTGGGACCACCAGCTTAACGGAGCAGGAGGAATCCATCTCCGGTGAGTCTCCTTGGTGGTCTTCTTCAGCTCCACCCGTGATCTCTTTTATCTCTGCCTGTGATAGCTGCCCCCAGGAACCTCCGCAAACAGGAAACGGAGGGGAACAAACCTGCTCTACTGAGAATTTTTTTGGGGGGGGCAGAGGACCCACCTCTGTCTCTGCTTTCAAAGCTATTGGTGCAGGTATGTGTTGGGGGGAAAACCGACAATCACGAGGGGGGGGGGAGGAGATGTTCGAAATAAACAGAAAACCTGATTTGCTGAGCTAAAGCACTCATAAATTCGCATTTCTTCTTCTCCAGGTTTGGGTGGGGGGAGAGATATTTATTTTATTTTATATTTTATATTATTATATAGTATATAGTATATACTGCAGTGTTTCCCAACCATGGCAGCTTGAAGATATTTGGACTTCAACTCCCAGAATTCCCCAGCCAGCATTTGCTGGCTGGGGAATTCTGGGAGTTGAAGTCCAAATATCTTCAAGCTGCCAAGGTTGGGAAACCCTGCTATACAGTATATAGTATATATTTATATTATATATTATTTTATATATTATTTTATATTATTTTTATTTATTCATTACATTTCCATGCTGCCCTTTTCCTCAGACTCAGGGCGGCTCACAACACAAATACATGTCAAACATATAGAAATCTAAGTCTAAAGACATATATTATTATTTGATATTATTTGATATTATTTTTATATTTTATATTTGCAGGCAAATGCTCTACCACTGAGCTATACCCCCCTATTTTATATATTTTATATTTATTTTATATTTATTTTATATTTTATATTATTTTATATTATTTTATATTTTATATTTATTTTATATTTTATATTTATTTTATATTTTATATTTTATGTTTTATTTTATATTTTATATTAATATTATTTTATATTTTATTTATTACATTTCCATGCTGCCCCTTTCCTTAGACTCAGGCCGGCTCACAACACAAATGCATGTCAAACATATAGAAATCTAAGTCTAAAAACATATATTATTATTTGATATTATTTTTATATTTTATATTAGCAGGCAAATGCTCTACCACTGAGTTATACCCTATTTTATATATTTTATATTATTTTATATTTTATATTATTTTATATTTTATTTTTTTAATATTTAATATTTTATATATTTTATATTTTATATATTTTATATTATTTTATATTTTGTATTATTTTATGTTTTATATTATTTTATATTTTATATTTAATTTATATTTTATATTTATTTTATATTTTATATCATTTTATATTTTATATTATTTTATATTTTATATTATTTTATATTATTATATGTTATATATTTATATTATTTTATATTTTATTTATTTATTTATTACATTTCCATGCTGCCCTTTTCCTCAGACTCAGGGCGGCTCACAACACAAATGCATGTCAAACATATAGAAATCTAAGTCTAAAAACATATATTATTATTTGATATTATTTTTATATTTTATATTAGCAGGCAAATGCTCTACCACTGAGTTATACCCTATTTTATATATTTTATATTATTTTATATTTTATATTATTTTATATTTTATATTATTTTATATTTTATTTTTTTAATATTTTATATTTTTTATATTTTATATATTTTATATTATTTTATATTTTATATTATTTTATATTTTATATATTTTATATTTGCAGGCAAATGCTCTACCACTGAGTTATACCCTCCTATTTTATATATTTTATATTATTTTATATTTTATATTATTTTATATTTTATATTATTTTATATTTTATTTTTTTAATATGTAATATTTTTTATATTTTATATTATTTTATTTTTTATTTTTTATTTTTTTAATATTTAATATTTTTTATATTTTATATTTTATATTATTTTATATTTTATATTATTTAATATTTAATATTTTTTATATTTTATATTATTTTATATTATTTCATGTTTTATATTTTATATATTTTATATTTTATATTATTTTATATTATTATATATTATATATTTATATTATTTTATATTTTATTTATTTATTTATTACATTCCCATGCTGCCCTTTTCCTCAGACTCAGGGCAGCTAACAACACAAATGCATAAAAAACATATAGAAATCTCAGTCTAAAAACATTCTAAAACCCCAATTCCTAAAACCAGCCCATCACACAAACATATACTGTAGTTCATTCTTCGGTTGGGGCCAGATGTTAGACTTAATGGCCCCAAATGTGTCGGCAGAGATGGGTCTTTAGAACTTTGCGGAAGGCAGGGAGGGTGGGGGCGGTACGAATCTACGGGCTGTGTTGATTCCAGAGGGCCGGGGCCGCCACACAGAAGGCCCTTCCCCTAGGCCTTGCCAGGAAGGGACTTGGAGAAGGCCGACTCTGTGGGACCTGACCGGCTGCTGGGATATATATTGTCAACACAATTTACCGAAAAAGGACTCTCAGCAAAGCCGGCACACCCATCCCTTTTAATATTTTATAAGCTGGCTTCCTGGCATTGGAGAGGCAGGGGCGGATCTCTGTGTTAGCCCATCTGAGCATGAGACCAGAAGCAATCTCCTTTGGATAGGAGTTGCATGCCGGGGGGGAAGGGGTTGCCTCTCCCCACATCTCTTGCCCAGCTGCTGCTCTTTTCGCGGTGCTTACCTGGAATGAGAACCAGGGGTAAGAAAGAAAGAAAAAGAAAGGAAGGAAGGAAGGAAGGAAGGAAGAGAAATGGAGAGGGAGGGAAAAAGAAAAAAGAAAAAGAAAGGGAGGGAGGGAGGGAGGGAGGAAGAGAGGGAAGAAAGAAAGAAGGAGAGAAGGCAGGAAAGAAGGAAGAAAAAGGAGAGATGGAGAGAGGAAAGAAAAAGAAAGAAAACAGAAAGGGATGAAGAGGGAAGAAAGAAAGACAAAGGGAGAGGGAGGGAGGGGAAATAAGAAAGAAAAAGAAAAAAGAAAGGGAGAGAGGAAGAGAGGGAAGAAAGAAGGAAGGAAAGGGGAGGAAAGAAGAAAAGGAAGGAAGGAAGAAGAAGAAGGGAGAGATGGAGAGAAGAAAGAAAAAGAAAATAGAAAGGAATGAAGAGGGAAGAAAAAAAGAGAAAGAAAGAAAGAGAGAGAAAGGGAGAGAGGGAGGGAAAAAGAAAAGAAATGAAGGAAGTTGAGAAGAAAGGAAGGATGGAACAGAAAGAAAGAAAAAAGAAACAAAGCAAAACAACAAAAGCATATTATAATATATAAATCCCATAGCACCTATTTCATCTTCACTCTACTCTCTTTTTAAAAAATTAATTTTATCCCTACAAGCCTGGGTTTTTTTTCCCAAGCCCCCTTGTTCAATCCTCGTCTTCTTCCCTTGGTTGCCTGAAATTCAACAAAAAGGCCCCTCTTTGTGTGTGTGTGTGTGTATTGTGTGTGTGAATACTCACTCACCTCTGGCTCCTTCCTCTTTAGGGTGGGCCAGAGTAAACATAACCCTTAGATTCCGGAAGGCCAAACTTGACGGGTTTTCTCAACCCAAACGAAAAATGCCCTTCGGTCGGGCGCAGGTGTGTGTACCTGTGCCGCCTTCCAGAGATTGCTATCATCCCATCATCCCCCATTCAGCACCCTTGCTGGGAAGGGAGGGATTACGTAACCCATCAGGAGGGCCCGACAGCTGGAGACAGGCTGCTACCACATAGTCCCTGGGGCTTTGCCTGAGCAGCTGCTAATATCCTTAATTTCAGGCTGGAAGGATGCCCGGACATAAACAAATGTTTACCGCCTGAGTCACCCGCGCAGATAAATTAATGTTTATGGCTCTCGCCCACCCGCTCTCTCCTTCGTGGCACGCACACCTCGCCTGACCCAGAGGAAACTTCGGGGCAGGCTGCATTTTATTTTATTTTTTTGCTAAGAAGTCCTGCTTCCTGGCATTGTAGGAATCGTAAATCAGGGATAAACACAGCAGAGTTGACCATTCGGCAAAATTCAGCTCTTGCTTTAAAACAAAAAAAAATTGAATATACTGTAAACATTAAAAAAAGACACTAAAAAGACAGACCACCCGTCGAAACATACCAAGAAATAAAACAAAAACCCCATTAAATCTTTTTAGTCCTTTTTCGGTAAATTGTGTTGATGTGGTTATTTCCATATAAGCGCATAGGAACCTAGAAGATTGACGGCCAAAATAGACCTCACGGTCCATCTAGTCTGCCCTTCTACTATTTCTTGTATTTTATCTTAGGATGGATCTATGTTTATCCCAGGCATGTTTAAATTCAGTTGCTGTGGATTTACCGACCACGTCTGCTGGAAGTTTGTTCCAAGCATCTACTACAATTTCAGTAAAATAATATTTTCTCACATTACTTCTAATCTTTACCCCAACTAACCTCAGATTGTGACCCCTTGTTCTTGGGTTCACTTTCCTATTAAAAACACTTCCCTCTTGAACCTTATTTAACCCTTTAACATATTTAAATGTTTCGATCATGTCCCCCTTTTTCCTTCTGTCCTCCAGACCAGTGTTTCCCAACCTTGGCAACTTGAAGATATCTGGACTTCAACTCCCAGAATTCCCCAGCCAGTGGATGCTGCCTGGGGAATTCTGGGAGTTGAAGTCCAGATATCTTCAAGTTGCCAAGGTTGGGAAACACTGCTCCAGACTATACAGATTGAGTACCAAGGACATGTGGGGTCCTTGATGCTCTCTCTTAGCTTGGCTGTTTTCTTGCAGACATTTCGCGACCCAAGAAGGGAACATCATCAGCACTTAACACTGATAACGTTACCTAGTTGGGTCACGAAATGTCTGCAATAAGTCAACTCCGCTCAGACATCACCAACCGTTCCTGAAGGAGACAAGATGCTTTCTTCACTGGAAGTCCCCGGTTTAGAAGGAGCTTTGCAACCAAGAGTTGTGGTCCGTTTGCTTGCACCCCGCGCAATTAGCAATGGATCCAGAATACTCAAGAGACAGTGAAGGTGCGTTACAAACGATCTGTGTTCCTGGCACTCAAGACTGACAGTAAAGAGGGTGTGGTGTCAGAGGCTGAAGAGCAACCAGGGCCTTATGCAGCTCCTCCTCCTGAAGAGCCTCTTCTGGATGCTAGGGTGTGCAGGGCCGCTAGGAGGCATGAATGGCTAGTTAGGTTTACTCATGAGTAGTACTGCTGGCTATTGGGTTACACCCTCAGGCTATTTAAGAGTCATGCATCCCTTTGGTGCAGAGAACAATGTTGTTTGCCTTAAAAATCTAGATTCCGCTCCTGGTTTTGGCTTGTGTTTTAAAAACAGCACATTCTTGGCTTTCTTGATGAGAGCCGGGCTTCCAGACAAATTCCGTAAGTCGACGATAAGAAACCTATAGCAATCTGGTAATTGTTTGCTGTATTTATCTATCCCTGGGACTCTGGCCAGCTGCTAAGACTTTATAATTGGCTACATTTCACCTTCTTTCCGAAAAGTCTCAAACTGCGCAAGACTTTTGTAAATAGTTAAAACATTTATTAGTTAATCGGGTGGTGTGCATCTGATGTCTGGAGGGGGGGACGGCGCTGGGACAGAACACGCACCTTGCCCAAATGGCCATTTCTCACCTCGGTTTGATCAAGCAACTACACTCCAGTGGCAAAGCTTCTGGTTTTAATTTTTAATTGCGTTAAGAAAACACGGTCATGGAGAAGTCTTCGACAAACTGCACAATATTTTTTTTTTGGGGGGGGAGGGAGAGAACTCAGGACAGTCACATCCAGAGAGAGAGAAAGAGAGAGAGAGAAAGGTGGAAGGAGGGAGGGGAAAAAGAAAAAAGGGATGGAGGAAGAAAGATAGGAGAGAATGAAGGAAAGAAGGAAGGAAGAAAAAGTATGAAGGGAGGGAGAGATGGAGAGGAAAGAAAATAGAGAGAAAGAGAGAGGGAAGGAGAGGGAGAGAAAGAAAAAAGGAGAGAAAAGGAGGGAAAAAGAAAGAAAAAGAAAGGGACGGAGGAAGAAAGGGGAAAAAAGAAAGGAGAGAATGAAGGAAAGAAGAAAAAGAACGAAGGAAGGAAGAGGGACGGAGAGATGAAGAGAGGAAAGAAAAAGAAAGAAAAGAGAGAGAGAGAAAAAAAGAGAAAGAAAAAGAGAGAGAGAAAGAGAGAGAGAGAGATGAAGATAGGCATTTCCAAAAAAATTTCACACGATAGAATTCGGCTCAGGATTACATCCATGTCCTGTCGATCGATCGATCGCGGTCAGGCTTGAAGCGAAGAAAGAGAGGCTTGCTCCCTCCAAAGAAACAATGGGGTTGACCCACTGCCCCCCCCCCTGCTCTAGGTGGCTGCAGTGACAGGACCCCAAACTAAAAGGCCTATTTCTGAATCTATGCAACGCCCAGGAAGAGGGCGGGGCTCGAGGACGCCGCCAAAGAAGCAGCAACAGCCACAGGTGGCAGAGCTGGCGGATGGGTCTGGGGGGGGGGGGGCTCTACGATGAATGACTACCCTATCCAAGCCAGCCAGGGGCTCCGGGGGAAGAGGACGGACGACCGGATGGACAGCCCCCTGCCCCCGCCGTGGCTCCGGCTCTCAGTCGATCTCCAAGTCGCTGTCCTCGCCGTAGCACGAGGCGGCGTTGCAAATGGAGGTGTAGAGCACCAGGTCTTTCTCCGGCAGGAGGCTGAACTCCTGCAGGAAAGCCTCCAAGTCCGTGGCGAAGAAGTCTTGGCCCAGCTGGTCGGTCAGGCGGATGAAGTTGCCGATCAGCTCCCCGCCCTTGTAGACCAGCAGGGCCGGCAGGGCGTTGCTGGTGAAGCGGGAACTGGCGCCGATCAGGGAGCTGCGCACCCGGCAGAATTTGACGGTGGGGTACTCGGCGGCCAGGCAGAGCAGGCAGCCGTCCAGGGCTTCGGCCCCGGGGATGTGGTCCTCATAGATGTGGATCATCACCGGGGCCTTCTTGTTGCCTTGGTCCACCGTCTCCAGGAAGGCCTCGGCGCTCTGGATCTCGAAGACCTGCTTGAACTGCTGGCCCGGGTGCAGCTGGCGGCGCATCTCTTCCATGCGCTGCTTGCGGTATTGCTGGAGGAAGGCCTCGTCGTCCGCTTCCTGGTGCAGGGCCAGCTGGGGAGGGAGGGGAAGAGAGAGACGGCGGCTTTTAATGGGGTGGGAGGTGTTCTATGCCAGTGTTTCCCAACCTTGGCAGCTTGAAGATATTTGGACTTCAACTCCCAGAATTCCCCAGCCAGCATTTGCTCGCTGGGGAATTCTGGGAGTTGAAGTCCAAATATCTTCAAGTTATCAAGGTTGGGAAACACTGTTCCATGCAACGGCTCTCGGAGCGAACCCCAAACTCAGAAATCACTTATGATAAAAGCCACATCTTGATTCGAACGCAAGCACGCATAATGAAACGCAGGGTTTTTAAAATGGCACAGAAGAAGTTACCGTATTTTTCAGAGTATAAGACACACTGGAATATAAGTTTTTGGGGAGGAGAATAGCAAAAAGAATCTCCTTCCCAGGTTAGCGTCCTTAGTCTGGTCAGCTTCAGCACATTATTTTATCCCCTAGTTAAGGGCTTAATTTTTTAAAAAAATTCTGAGAGAGTAACAATGAAAAAGCTTGCCAGCCAGTAAAAGCTGGGAACATCATTAGCACCCAGAAAGAAACAGTCGGAGCAAGTAGAGTAATGGAAAAAACCCTGCAAAGAGGGCTTGGAAAACATTCTTCTTTGCAGACAGTAACAATGAAAGAGATTGCAAGCAGGTAAGAGCTGGGAACATCATTAGCACCTGGAAAGAAACAGTCGGAGCAAGTAGAGTAATGGAAAAAACCCTGCAAAGAGGGCTTGGAAAACATTCTTCTTTGCAGACAGTAACAATGAAAGAGCTTGCAACCAATAACAGCTGGGAACATCATTAGCACCTGGAAAGAAACAGTCTGAGCAAGTTAGAGCAATGGAAAAACCCCTGCAAAGACTTAGGGCTTGGAAAACATTATTTGCAGAGAGTAACGATGAAAGAGCTTGCCAGCCAGTAAAAGCTGGGAACATCATTAGCACCCAGAAAGAAACAGTCGGAGCAAGTAGAGTAATGGAAAAAACCCTGCAAAGACTTAGGGCTTGGAAAACATTCTTCTTTGCAGACAGTAACAATGAAAGAGATTGCAAGCAGGTAAGAGCTGGGAACATCATTAGCTCCTGGTTAGGGCTAGAAAGAAACTTACTCAGAGCAAGTTAGAGCAATGGGAAAAAAAACCGGCTTGGAAAACATTCTTCGCAGAGAGAAACAATGAAAGAGCCTGCAAGGTAAGAGCTGGGAAGATTGTCAGCTGCTACTTAGGGCCTATTATTTATCTATCATCTATCAACTCAGTGTTACATTCTCTCTAATCTATCTGTCTACCATCCATCCTGTCTTCCATCCTGTCTTCCATCCTGTCTTCCATCCTGTCTTCCATCCTGTCTTCCATCCTTCCTTCCTTCCTTCCTTCCTTCCTTCCTTCCTTCCTTCCTTCCTTCCTCCGTCCCTCCCTCCCTCCCTTTGTCTCTATGAAAGTTTTGCCTTCATTCCTGAAATTCAAAAGACTGGAAGTTTTGTGAGAACCATCGGTGAATCCTACCTCTACCCTAGCTCAAGATGGGGAAGCTAATAAATTGTACAAAACAAAACAAAAAAATCCCCCACAACCTCCGCACCCCTTGCCGACATCGGAAAACCGATCCGAAATCCATTGGGAGAATTGTGTACCTTGTCGTTCAATTTCTCTTGCAGCTCCTTCTGTTTCTGCTTCTCCTTCTCTTCATCCAGGTGTGATTGGCAGGTCATGGAGAGTTTCTTGATCAGCCTCTGCATCTCCCGGCACTGTTCCTCTCTCTGCTCCGTTTCCAGCTGTTTGAACCTCCTCCAGTCGTTGATCACACCTTTCGGGCCTGAGAAAAAAATCACAATGTGTCCCCACCACTCAAACTTAATTGATCTCAGTTGAAAAACAAAAAAGGACAACGCAATATCCCCATTACGGGTTTTTCTTTCCTTTTATAGCATACAAAGAAAATCCAATTTCAATTGAATGCGTGTTTGTCTGAGTACAAATCATTTTAGGAAATAATCATCCAAGCTAGAGGTATAACAAGCAGGAAGAGGGAGATTGTGATCCCCTTATATAGAGCGCTGGTGAGACCACATTTGGAATACTGTGTCCAATTCTGGAGACCTCACCTACAAAAAGATATTGACAAAATTGAACGGGTCCAAAGACGGACTACAAGAATGGTGGAAGGTCTTAAGCATAAAACGTATCAGGAAATACTTCATGAACTCAATCTGTAGAGTCTGGAGGACAGAAGGAAAAGGGGGGACATGATCGAAACATTTAAATATATTAAAGGGTTAAATAAGGTTCAGGAGGGAAGTGTTTTTAATAGGAAAGTGAACACAAGAACAAGGGGACACAATCTGAAGTTAGTTGGGGGAAAGATCAAAAGCAACGTGAGAAAATATTATTTCGCTGAAAGAGTAGTAGATCCTTGGAACAAACTTCCAGCAGACGTGGTTGGTAAATCCACAGGAACTGAATTTAAACATGCCTGGGATAAACATATATCCATTGTAAGATAAAATACAGGAAATAGTATAAGGGCAGGCTAGATGGACCATGAGGTCTTTTTCTGCCGTCAGTCTTCTATGTTTCTAAGTGTTTACAACAATATTCCTTGCATTAATATCAATGATATTAATATTAAATAATTATCATTATATTTGTTTAACTAAGTTAGCGTATCTTCCTTATATCGCTGATCTTGCCCTGTATTTCTCTGTTTCTAACTCCTGTTTTTGTCAGCTAGCTGTTGATGAAATAAGCCCCAAGTCAAAAATATTAATATTTAATATTTAAATTAATATTTAAATGTTTTAAATGAAAACGGTGAGGTTTAAAGGTGGGGGGAAGAGACGGGACTGGAAATTGTGGAGCTCCGTTTTCACTACTCTACTGTGTCCCCCCCGCCCCCCGCCCCCGTCCGGACAGTAGCCCACCCCTGGATAGATGATAGATAGATAGAGCTAGAGATATAGAGATGAGAGAAAATAGGAGATACAGATATCTATGTAATGTATGTGTACACAGACAGACAAATAAAGATAGATCAATGAGAATAGAGATGAAAGATTTAGAAATGGGTGGATAGATAACGAGAGAGATAAGATGTAGATAGATAGATGGACGGATGGAGGGATGGATGGATAGATATAGATAGATGATAGATAGCGAGAAGAGATAGACGATAGATAGATATACAGTAGATAGATGGTAGATAGATAGATAGATAGATAGATAGATAGAAGAAATAGATGATAGATAAAGATAACAGTATAATAATTAATAATTAATAATAATTTATTAGATTTGTATGCTGCCCTTCTCCGAAGACTTGGGGTGGCTCACAACAATAATAAACAGTGTACAAATCCAATATTTAAAACACAATTTAAAAACCCTTATAGTAAAATAACCACACAATCCATTCAAACCATACACAAACCAAGATAGTTGAGGGATATGTTAGGTTCCCCACGCCTGGCTACAAAGATGAGTTTTCAATAACTTACGAAAGGCGAGGAGGGTGGGGGCAGTTCTAATCTCCGGGGGGAGTTGATTCCAGAAGGCCGGGGCCACCACAGAGAAGGCTCTTCCCCTGGGTCCCGCCAGACGACATTGTTTAGTCGACGGGACCCGGAGAAGGCCAACTCTGTGGGACCTAATCGTTCGCTGGGATTCATGCGGCAGAAGGCGGTCCCGGAGGTATTCTGGTCCGATGTCATGTAGGGCTTTATAGGTCACAACCAACACTTTGAATTGTGACCGGAAACTGATCGTCAGCCAGTGCAGGCCATGGAGTGTTGAAACATAGAAACATAGAAGTCTGATGGCAGAAAAAGACCTCAAGATCCATCTTGTCTGCCCTTATACTATTTCCTGTATTTTATCTTAGGATGGATCTGTTTATCCCAGACATGTTGACATTCAGTTCCTGTGGATTTATCTACGTCTGCTGGAAGTTTGTTCCAAGGATCTACTACTCTTTCAGTAAAATAATATTTTCTCATGTTGCCTTTGATCTTTCCCCCAACTAACTTCAGACTGTGTCCCCTTGTTCTTGTGTTCACTTTCCTATTAAAAACACTTCCCTCCTGGACCTTATTTAACCCTTTAACATATTTAAATGTTTCGATCATGTCCCCCCTTTTCCTTCTGTTCTCCAGACTATACAGATTGAGTTCATGAAGTCTTTCTTGATACGATTGATGCTTAAGACCTTCCACCATTCTTGTAGCCCGTCTTTGGACCCGTTCAATTTTGTCAATATCTTTTTGTAGGTGAGATCTCCAGAACTGAACACAGTATTCCATATGTGGTCTCACCAGCGCTCTATATAGCGGGATCATAATCTCCCTCTTCCTGCTTGTTATACCTCTAGCTATGCAGCCAAGGATCCTACTTGCTTTCCCTGCCACCTGACTGCACTGTTCACCCATTTTGAGACTGTCAGAAATCACTACCCCTAAATCCTTTTCTTCTGAAGTTTTTGCTAACCCAGAACTGCCAATACAATACTCAGATTGAGGATTCCTTTTTCCCAAGTGCATTATTTTACATTTGGAAGCATTAAACTGCAGTTTCCATTGCTGTGACCATTTATCTAGTAAAGCTAAATCATTTACCATATTACAGATGCCTCCAGGAATGTCAACCCTATTGCATATTTTAGAGTCATCGGCAAATAGGCAAACCTTCCCTACCAAACATTCCCCTATGTCACTCACAAACATACTAAAAAGAATAGGACCCAGAACAGACCCTTAGAAACATAGAAACTTTGAAGAGACGTGGGCAGATCTAGGCAGCCCCACGATAGCTCTCGCTATAGATGATAGATTGGGCAGTAGTCCACCCCTGGTGGTACCTGTGTTTATGGCACTGCCGTCGGCGCTGAGTGCCATCTCTTCCGTCACGGCGGCATCGTGAGCCACGGCGGACCCCTCGTTGTCCTCGTCCTCCTTCTCGCTATCCTCCTCGTCGCTGCTGCTGTAGTAGTACTGGAGCTTCTCGCCCAGCATCTTATCGTCCAGGGTGGTCATCGTGGGGGGCTGCGAAGGAAAGGAGAGCAAAGTCACAGGGAAGTCGGACGGACGCGGTGGAACGGAGCCTCAGTCCCTGCTGCCACCATATCACGTCGCCGTCCGTCACCGAGAGAGCGAAAATAAAGCCGACGACAACAGGGGAAAATAACAACTGCAGAGCACACGACAGCTTGGGAACCTTTGGGACCAGCAACCTACCAGGAACACAAAATTATATGTTCGATTCCGACAGGGGGATTCTTAACAACAGCCCCAATCCAGTCAGCGGATTAATACTTAGCATCACGCTCTCTCCTGCTTAACAGATTCGATATTTTTAATCCCAGCCCCCTAAAAATGGTCAAATATAGAGATATGAACGATAGAAGCAACAGTCGCAAAAAGGAGCATTAGTAAACCCCCACCGCCTTAATCCCTCTCTTTATCCTCTCAGCAGGTTCTGGATTTGCCAGCAGGAATTTTAAAAGCCATCTGGCAGGGGAATCGTTTAAAAAAAAATTTTTTTTAATTTTTCAAAGAGGGATATTTCTCCAGGCTTATGAATTGTGTGCCGAGAAGAAAAGCATGTGGGTTGTTTTTTTTCCTGGTGAAAATGAGGGATTTTTGAGGGGTGGGGGGAGAGGAAAGCAGGCCACTCTGTGTCTCAACTCCAGCTTAGGGGCCTTTTAGGAGGATTTCCGGAGCAGCTCGAAGAAGAGAGAGAAGGCCATCCGAGGAACTCTACGGGATGCTGAGATTAAACAGGCTGAGGAATTATACGACTGCTGGCCTGAAGCTAAAACTGCTCTTTTTTAAAAAGGAAGAAAGGAAGGAAGGAGGAATGATATAGACAGATAAGATATTAGAGAGAGGTGATAGATAAATAGATGGACAGACAGACAGATAGACAGACAGATAAGAGAAACTGGATGTCTAACCTAATGAAAAGGAGCAGAGGAGAGAGAAGAAGGGGAGGAAGAAAGAGGGGCAGAAAGGAAAGATGGAAGAAAGGTGGAAAAAAGAAAGATGGAAATAAGGAAGAAAACAAAAAAAGGAAGGAAAAAGGAACAAAGGAGGGAAATAAAGGATGGAATGGAGAAAGAAAGAAAAAGAAAAAAAACAGGAAGGAAGGAAGGAAGGAAGGAAGGAAGGAAGGAAGGAAGGAAGGAAGGAAGGAAGGAAGGAAGGACAGGGCAGTCACCTATCCGAAATGGTCTGCTTGGGGTTGGACCAGCCCTTCCTTTCCAACCCACTTCCTGTGGGGCAGACCAGTCCCTTTGGGGCCCTCTCCTTTTCAACACCCTCCCTGTGGGGCAGACTAGCCTCCTTCCCCAAATCTATGGGGTAGACACCCTTTACTGTTAGAGCAGACCAGCCTTCCCTTCCCAGCCCTGTGGGTTAAGCCAGTGTTTCCCAACCTTGGCTGGGGAATTCTGGGAGTTGAAGTCCAAATATCTTCAAGTTGCCAAGGTTGGGAAACACTAGGTTAAGCTTTTCCTGTAGGGAAAGGCCCCCCCCCCCCCCATTCCTTTCCCAGCTCCTGCTTGTAGGCCAGGCCAGATTCTCCCCAACGCCCTCCTTGCAGAGGAGGCCAACCCCCTCCTGAGTCACTTCCTTTTCTACACCTGACCAGCTCCTCCCTTCCCAGCCCTATGGGGGAAGCATCTCATGTTTGCTAGGCGCTTCCTAGTGGGTCAGCCCCACTCCCTTTCCTATCTCTTTCCTTTGGGTAAGCCCTGCTGAGCCCCCACTTTTTTCCAACACCCTCCCTGCGGGGTACACCAGCCTCCACTTCCCATCCCTATGGAGATAGACACTGTCCCCTTTTTCCAGCCCTCTCCCTGAGGATCAGCCCCCCTTCCTTTCCTCCATTTCTTCCCTTTGGGTAACCCCACCTAAGCCCTCCCCTATTCCCAACACTTTCCCTACAGAGTAGACCAGTCCCCCCTTTCCCAGCTCCCTCCCTAAGGATCAGTCCCCCCTCCCTTTCCCCCATTTCTTCCCTTTGGGTAAGCTCCCCCCCAAGTCCCCCCTCCCTACCTCTTTTTCCCCAACACCCTCCCTGCAGAGTAGACCAGTCCCCCCCCCCAGCCTGATGGAGATTAGGTTCCCAGCCCCCTCCCTGAGGATCAGCCCCCACTTCTTCCTTTTGGATAACCCCACCTAAGCCCCCCCTTTTTTCCAACACCCTCCCTGCGGGGTAGACCAGCCCCTCCTTCCCAGCTCTATGGAAATAGATGCCCTCTCTTTCCCAGCCCCCCTCCCTGAGGATCAGCCCCCCCTTTCCCCCATTTCTTCCCTTTGCGTAAGCCCAGCCTAGCCCCCCTACCCTATTTTCCAACACCCACCCTGCAGAGTAGACCAGCCCCCCTCCCAGCCCTAATGGAGTAGTAGGCGCTCTTTCGCAGTCCCCCACCCCACCCCCCCGCTTCTAATACGCCCTCCCCTCCGTGGGGCAGCCCGGCCCCTTTTTAACCCCCTCCCCCAATTTCTCACCCTTCGAGGGGCGTCTTCCTTCCTCTCTCTCTCTCTCTCCCCCCCTCCCACCGTCAACCGAAGCCAAGGAAGTCGCGCAAAGGAGGAGGGGAAAAGGGGGGAGGGGCAGGAAGAAAGGAAAAAGAGGCGGGCCAGGCCATAGAGAAGAGGAAAAAAAGAGACCCACGCTCGCGCAGTGCACACCACTTCCGGTTCCTTTGGACACTTCCACTCACCACCACCACCCCAAAAAAGGGAGAGAAACCAGCAAGCGCTGTGCTGCTTCTTAGTTTCCCGTCCCCGTTCACTCCGCTTCTTTTTTTGCTCCCCGGAGCTGCGGGCTGCACGGGGGAAGTCTCCAGCCAGCTCTTGCACGATGAACACTTCCATTTGGCTGGCTGAGCCCCCCTTTCCCCTCTGCCCCGCACTGTCGCTTGACAACTGGTAGTCGTCGGTGGAAGGAGGAAAAGTGAAGTTTGGACGCCCGCTCGGCCTCCGCCTGCGGGATATGGGAAAACCATCAATAAATAAAGCTGGTTTCTATGGTGATTTGGGCCTAGTCGCTCAGCCTGAAGCCTGCTTGCGAAGAGCAAAACAATAACCAACTCCCCAGCCGGCCCTAGACTGGATTGTTTTTATTTCGTATCCACTCCGACGTTATAGACGGAAAACGATTGAGGTCGAGCCCCAAAGCCACGTTAATGTAATTGCAACTTATTGCTATTTCTTCATTGCTTATTTGACCCCTATGACAATCATTAAGTGTTGTACCACATATCCTTGACAAATGTATCTTTTTCTTTTATGTACGCTGAGAGCATATGCACCAAGATAAATTCCTTGTGTGTCCAATCACACTTGGCCAATAAAATTCTATTCTATTCTATTCTAACTTGTTGAATTGCAACTGAGAAGCAACCAACTTCTCTTTGCATTGTCTACTTGCCCTCTTTTATGTTTACTTTTTAATCATGTTTATACATGCTACTACTATCCTATACATGTTTGACAAATAAATAAAACGGGGATCTTGAGCAGAAAGAGTAGGCAAAATCCTCCCTTTCCCTCAACCCCCAACAAATGGGACCCAAGGGAATCCTGCCTGCCTCAACCAACATAGAGGTGGCACATGGACATCCGTTTCAATAACCACCAATACACTTGGCATCCATGGATCTGTCTAATCCTGCCTTGAAGCTCTCCAGGATGACAGCTGTCATGGCCTCTTCCGGAAGTGAATTCCATCAACCAAGGACCCTCTGTGGGAATAAATATTTCCCTTTATTTGTCCTCATTTTTTTACCCCCATGAGCCTTAGGGAGTGCCCCTCGTCCTAGTAATGTGTGATAGAGCAAATAATTTTTTTCTATCCACTTTTTTTATCCCATGTATGATTTTATACACTTCGACCAAGTCACCTCTTAAATGCCGTCTTTCAAGGCTGAAGAGAGCAAGGCGTTGCAACCTGGTTTCATAAGGGAGGGGCTCCATTTCCTTGATCATTCTTGTTGCCCTTTTTTACATCTTTTCCGGTTCCATTATGTCCTTGAGGTGCGGTGACCAGAACTGTACACACTCCAAACATAGTCTCACCGTCAATTTGTACAGATGCAATACAACACTTTCAATTTGTACAGATGCAATACAACAGTAGAGAAGTGAGTACTTCGCAAAGCCAGGGATGCAAATGCTGTGACATCTGTCCAACATGTGGCAGAACATTTCATGCCGGTATAAGCCTTTCCAGCCACCTGCAGACACATCATGTACAGCCCACAACCCATTAGATGTCAAGGCCCTCCTCGAACACGATGGATGAACATCATTCATACCATCATATCCCATCCCATCCCACGTGGAGCTTTAAAATTCTTGATCTTTGGCAATCGGAAAAATTGTGTTTCGATTAATTTTCTTGTGTTTACCCCCTTCCTTTTAAATTTTACCACCCTTTTCCCCCCAATAAAGCAAGCACCGCATTAGGCAACATCTTCATTGGCAACTGCAGCAGCCTGTAATTGAAACTTGGTTTGTTGAATGAAATTCAATGGCTGGATTCATTCCACATTTTTAGTGCAAGGTTGTTGAGTAAGACAGGGACTAACACAAAACCATCTATGAATTCTAGTCAGGTACTTAACTGCCTTTACGCATTCCTAAACTTCTGGAGGACCACATAAAAACACATCTGCTTAATATTTCTCCAACACCTGCACTGGCTGCCGATCGGTTTCCAGTCACAATTCAAAGTGTTGGTAATGACCTTTAAAGCCCTACATGGCCAGAATACACCTGGAACCGCCTTCTACCGCACAAATCCCAGCGGCCGATAAGGTCCCACAGAGTTGGCCTTCTCCAGGTCCCGTTGACCAAACAATGTCGTTTGGAAGCCCCCAGGGGAAGAGCCTTCTCTGTGGCGGCCGCGGCCCTCTGGAACCAACTGCCCCCAGAGATTAGAACAGCCCCCACCTTCCTTGTCTTTCGCAAATTACTTAAGACCCACCTTTGTCGCCAGGCATGGGGGAGTTAAGTTATCCTTTCCCCCAAGGCTATTACAAGTTATGCATGGTATGTTTGTGTGTATGTTTGGTTTTTTATAATAAGGGTTTTTTAGTTGTTTTTATTAATTGGATTGTTCATGTTGTTTTACCATTGTTGTTAGCTGCCCCGAGTCTGCGGAGAGGGGCGGCATACAAATCCAATTAATAATAATAATAATAATAATAATAATAATAATAATAATAATTTCCCCTGTCCCTGTATACAAAAATACACATTTTCCTGCCCCAACACCACAATAAGATGAAAACAAAACAAGTTTAAGCAGATAGTTCTTTTTTTTACAATTTTTATTTTACGGCATGCAAATACATTTCAAGTATTGCAAATTGATTCTATTAAGTCTCTCTTGAAACACTGGGAAAAAAAGGACAGACCACAATTACCGGTAGCTAAAGTCTGTGACCAGCCTTAAAGCTAACAATCTCTACTTCGGTGCTACAGCAAACATACAGGTATGTACTATTCAGGCTAAATCACAAAGCCGTTTCCCATTTCCCCCTCCCAAAAATACAGACCCTACGGTCTAAACATCCCTGGTGTAAATCCTATTCCACTAACACAAAAGAGAGAAAGAAAAAAATAACAATACAATTTGAAGATATAAAACAAAACAAAATGGAATAGAATTCATTACCCCACCCTGAAATATATCCCCCATTTTGTTTTACAGATTTTTTTTTAAAATTATATTTTTAAATAGAAGCTGAGAATGCACCATTAAAAATGAGCATTAAATCCATCTTAGCGATGGAATCGGCTTTATTATATATGATGGAAGTACACCATCTTTTATCTCATTTACATTTTAATCGAACAATAGATTCGCAAAGAAAATGTCTAATACAGACGTAAGAATAATTCACACTTGAGTTTTACAAGCGGTTGTACAATTGACAAGAAAAACTGGCCTCTTTTCCCAAAGGTTCCAGATTAAGCAGGTTTATAAAATTCTTAAATCAACTAAAGAAAACAAAGTCTTCCCCCCCCCCCCCTTCCTCTTTCTTTTTAACTTTTAGGGAAAAGAATATATGCAGTAGATAGTGTAAACGTGGAAGGTAGATGCTGCATGCTAAATTACAATACTCTGGAGTGGCTGTACAATCGGCCTGTGCAGTAGAAATAAAAGAATCACAGGTGTTGTATCACAACTACTGTGCAATGGATTTTTCCACCCCAAAATAAAAGAGAAATGCATGCATTTCTTATGCCTTGGAGTAATTGACTGAGAATTCGTTAGGGGAGGACTAAGATCTTTGCAAATGAACTTCTGTCCCATGTCTGGCACTTGCACGACACAGTCAGGAGTTCTTTAATGTCAAACATTTGTCAAGTACAATAAAAAAAGTTCATTAAAGCTTTGCAAAAGCATAGTTGTGTGAATGTGTGTAGAAAAAAATATTTTCTTTGTCACGTACCCTTTTAACATCTCCTTATTATAGGAGGCGAACAAGATACCTTGGTCTACAACCTGCCAGCTATCTGACCAAAGCAAGTAGATATCTTGGCTGGGAATGATGGATTTTGCAGTCCAACACCTCTGGAAAGCACGAACATGTGCGACCAGGTGTGGGGACTCCTTCCATGTGAAAGACATAACTGAATATTGAAAAAGCTGGCGTTATCTGTTTATCCCATTTGTAAAGGATGATTCTAGCCCGTAGGAGATAATGTGTCTTCCTAAATACAAGGTGCTTCAAAAACAAACTTAACCCCTGGATAGTGCATCGTTCCACTTTCTGCAAAGATGTTTTTGGCAGAGTTTAAATCTGAATGCACAAGATTATAAATTCTGGAAAAAAATATACCCGCTGACCAAAAAAAATGAAGTCTCAAAAAAAATGATCAGTACCTTTCTTTTCCGATTGCACAGTACAGAACCTAGCCAGGCCAAGCTCTGCAAAAATCACACAATTTATTTATTTCTTTAAGATAACATTCACAGCAACTGGTCTGGGTTTCTCTTTTTTAAAAAATAAAGATTCCCCCATTTATTCTGGCTATTGTGTGTTTACCACGTACTTCTATTTAGGTGTCTGGATATACTTTTGAACTGCTTGTCTGGGCAAAAGAACATATTTGTCAAGGATGAAGTATCTTCCAGTTGCAGTGTGTGTGTGTTTGAAGCACGGCTCAACCACTCACTGCTGATGGGAAACCTGAGGGTAACTTGTCTACCGAAAAGAATAGCACCAAACAGTTTCAGCAAATGCCAAACATCTCTAATGCCTTTGCAAGACTGCAAGACTTTGCAAATCTGCCCTTAAGCCTTAGCCGATACAAACAGTGGCCACTCCTCCACTCCTGCTCAAACTTTGCTAACGGAAAGGCTGAGTCAGAAGGCAAATAAACCGATTTCAACTCTTTTCTGCTCTTACAGTAAGTGTGTGTCTGCCTGCGTGCACCTGAGAGCCAAAATTTTTTCACCTGTCCAACTCCTGTAAACGCAGAGCTTTAAAACAGACTCTGCTCTCACAAAGCTGC
The DNA here is from genome assembly GCF_031021105.1 of Erythrolamprus reginae. Taxonomy (NCBI): domain Eukaryota; kingdom Metazoa; phylum Chordata; class Lepidosauria; order Squamata; family Dipsadidae; genus Erythrolamprus; species Erythrolamprus reginae. Next base: position 11,034,253 of record NC_091957.1, read on the forward strand.
CTCAGGACCATCGCTCTGCCTGGAAAAAAGAGAATAAAACAACTGGAGGTGCTACTAAGTCACAATCAGTGCCCAATATCACAGCAAGATGCCAAGGCTTGTTGAAAAACCTGGTGGGGAAAATTGGGGTCCTTGATCAAACTTCAGCTGTTTTCTTTGATCTGCAATTCTCCCTCTCTTGGTTTTTCTTTTTAAAAATCAAGTTCCTATTAGGTGGGTGGGTCCACTGCTTGCTCCAAACTAAAGAATTCTTTAAAAAAAAGTGTATATATTAGCTGAGCAAAACTCTGCATTGGCGACAGGAAAGGCAATGGGCCAGTAAACACTCTGCTAGCTTCATTCAGTTGCCCAGACTCCACCCTGCAAGGGATTATTATGGGGTGGTTTAAAGGAAGATGACGAGGGCCCTAGATACCTTAGCGTTCTGACTGTGACGCACCAGAGAAAAGAGAGAATGGTGTGTCAACAATGGATTGCAAATAGCCAAGTCCTGTTCATTAAAAAGCAATCAAAATATCTTAACAGCTAAAATACAGACAAATCTGCTCAGGTAATGAACAGTTGATCCTCAAGACTGTGCTGACAACTGGTGGCACTCAGCTTTACAAAAGGGGCTAATTTCCCTTGGGACAAAAATAAGGAACTCTCCAACTTCTATTATTCTATTTTAATAATAAAATAGAAATGCAGTTTTTTCCCCTACCTCTTTCTCTTTTTGGAAAAATCATTTTGCCTTCAGTGTGGAAGACCCCCTTGACGTACATAGATACATACATACATACATACATACATACATACATATATACATACATGTATTTATATATGTATCTATGTATGTATACTGTCTTTCCCCGAAAATAAGACCCTTCTTATATTTTTTTTGAACTTTGAAATAAGTGCTTGGCTTTATTGCCATGCACTCAAAAGCCCGATGGGTCTTATTATTAGGGGATGTCTTATTTGGGGGGGAAACTCTCCATATATACAAGAATTGCTTGATTAAATTGAAAATTTGTCTAACAGTCACCAGTTAAAATGAAGAGATAAATACAGTAACAAAAATCTTGATTTTTTAAATTCCCTTTAGTTTAAGAAGGTAGAAAGGAAAACTTTGGGAACTGTTAGGAAACCAAGGAAAGGAATTTGGCTGCTATAGAAATACACTTTTTTTTTTGCACCTCACTGATTAAATGTGCTGATTAAAAAAAAATCCTTTCACATCACTGCTGGAATGATCAACACAAATAGTCCTTGTATTTTTTCAATCCACGTGTGCAACATAATTTTCCAAACGACACATAGATCAGAAGTGAGATTTTGGGTTTTACCAACGATCCACATTAGAGCTGTAACCTGCAGAGAAATGCCACAACGTTGTAAGTGTAAAACACTTGGGATGCCACAATACCAGCTTTATTCTGCTCACATGATCACTTTTGATGTTTTCCTTTGACATGCATTTTATAGGAGGATGAGCCCTTGTATATATATATATACATGCATACACACAGATACACACACACAGAAAAGGATGTGTGTGTGAGTGTGTATATTTATATATATAGTACACCCTGGTGAAAGGGCTGCTTGGCTAAAATATTCCAGTATGATTTCCAGAGTTAAACAACTTCACAGAAGTTAATTAATAAACATTTTCTTATAACAAAAACAAAAAAGAAAAGGAAGAAAAATGTAAAAATTATAAAAAGGTAGCTGCAGAGGACCGATGTAGAGAATATTCTTGCCTGATAGCTTAGTATCCTCTTGCTCCGCAGAAGCAGGTTGAATTTTTTTTAAAGAGGGAAAAGAGCACAGAATTCATAGGGAAAGCTCTTTTAGAGCTCCATGGTTTTCAAAAATAATAATAATAATAATCACATTTTAAAGAGGACTTATTTCCTCCCCTTCCCCCGGTTCGGTACAAGCCCAGCTCAAGCTACATCATGAAGTCTTCAAGATAATCATCGGAGTTAAATCACTACCAATTCTAAATACTGGCATTCTCAGCAACTCAATATCAGGAGTATCCGAAGGAGCGCGAATCCACCGTGTGATTTTGACGAAGAGAAAAGGGGAACAAACACGGGTGATAGCTGCATCAATTTTGCAGAGAATAATTGGGGAGGCGTTGAATGCGGGTTCCAGAGGATGGAAGGATGAAGGATGGGGTGCTCTCGCCAGGTGCGTTCTTCAGGTGTCAACGGACCGTCGCAATTCGGCTTTGCAACTTCTGAGCAAGAAAGAACCAAGTACGTAAAGTGGGGGGAAAAACCAGGCACTTGGTTTGGCTTCGTTACCAAATACATTTGTGTACAGGAAAAGTCACTCGATGCCCACAAAAGGCCAAGCTGCCAAAGAGAAGGGGAAGCCGTAGGGCAGGGCCAGAAGGAGTGACCCACTGCTACACGCGGAGGAACCAGTTGCAAAGCTTAAGTGCCTTGAATGAAGGGGTTTTTCGTTCTTCGTCCACCCTCTCTTTCCTCGTCCCTCCGTTGAACAAACAAGCAACTTCGAATCAGTGTGAATTCCTTCCTCTCGAAACAAGGACAGGTGAGCAACTGAAGCGCAGCCACAACAGTCCCCTTGAACGACTGGATTTAGATGTTGGATTGCTTCGTTAGAAAAGGCATTGCAAAACAAGAATGACTTGGTGTGCCTGTGTGTGTGTGTCTAACAACTTCATGGAAAAGCCACTTTAAAGGAAAAACACCTCCAGATTCTACACGGCTGGTGCGTGGAAAGTGAACCGAGCAAAGTTTCTGGCTTCGTCACTTCTCTCTTTGTGTGATCCCGAAAGCTAAGATGTGAGAAGAGTCTGACGTATCAAAAGGTCCACAGGAAACAAATGAGCCCGAAAGGATGGGGAGGGAGAGAAAGAAAGAGAGAGAGAGAGAGAGAGAGAGAGAGAGAAGAGAAGAGAGACGGAATGAGAGAAAAAGTGAGAGAATATGAGAGAAAGAAGAGAAGAGAGAAGGAGAAAGAAAAAGAGAAAGAAAGAGATGGTATGAAAGAGAAAGGGAAACAAAGCATGAGAGAGTATGAGAGAGAGAAAGAAGGAGAGTATGAGAGAGGAAGAGAATGAGAGTGAGAGAAAAAAGAGCATGAGAGAGAGAAGAGAATAGAGGCAGAGAATGTGTTCAGAAAGAGAGAAGGAAGAAAGAAAGAAAGAAAGAGAGAGAAGAAAGACGAATGAGAGAAAAAGTGAGATAATATGAGAGAGAGAATAAAAGAGAGAAGGAGAGAAAAAGAGAGAGAAAGAGATGGTATGAAAGAGAAAGGGAAACAAAGCATGAGAGTATGAGAGAAAAAGAAGAAGGATGGAGGGAGAAAGAGAATGAGAGTGAGATAAAAAAGAGAGAGAAGAGAATAGAGGCAGAGAGAATGTGTTCAGAAAGAGAAGGAGAAAAGAGAGAGAGAAAGAGAGAGGGAGGCAGGGGGAGAGAGAACGAGAGAGAGCACAAAACAAAGTTCAACCACTTCTGAGCATGATCCCCAGCCTGAAAGCCGGGCACAGGGGTCTCACGTGTTCACCATTTTGCCGTTTGCAATCGGCCTCAAAAAGTCGGTCTGCCCTTCCACGATGCCATGCGCTGTCTTGAGGAGGAGGCTGCGCATGCCCGCCGACGTTGTCATGATGGGCAGGGAGATCCTGCCGCCTGCGGAAGATTCTGTCACTTGGCTGAAACAGGAGGCGGCCGCCAAAGCTCCCTTCCGCTTCTCCCTGGTGGGTGGGTGGGTGGGTGGGGAAAGCAAAAGGAAACCCGGTTACGCGAGCTTCTTCACCCGTGGAAAGGAGAGTTCTCAAGTCCTAGAGAGGTCTTCCACAAGTGGCGGTAGGCAGATGAATAGAACCCTTACAAGTACTAGACGGGGCGGATTACCATTACCGCTGCTACCGGCTCTCATTCGTGAGTGCATGCCCCAGTGTTGCAAAAACGCGCTGAAATCTTGCGAGGCGACATGCGTGTGTATGCGCGATTTTGGCAATTTTTTTGCTTCTGCGCATGCCCGGAAGGAAAAAAAATCAGCAAAATCTCACACGTGTGCATCCCCATCACAAAATTTTGCTTCTGCGCACTGAGCGCTACCAGTTTGCCATCCTCTACTGCAGTGTTTTTCAACCAGTGTGCCGCGGCACACTAGTGTGCCGTGAGACATGGTCAGGTGTGGCGCGAAGCTCAGAGAGAGAAAGAAAACAAGAGAGAGAGAAAGAAAGAGCAAGAGGGAGAGAAAGAAAACAAGAGAGAGAAAGAAAGAGAGAAAGCAAGAGGGAGAAAGCAAGAGAGAGAAAGCAAGAGAGAGAGAGAAAGAAAGCAAGAGAGAGAGAAAGAAAGAGAATGAGAGAGAAAGCAAGCAAGAGAGAGAGAGCAAGAGAGAAAGAAAGAAAGAAAGAGAGAGAGGGAGGGAGGGAGGGAGGGAAGGTGGGAGAGAGAAAGACAAAGAGGGAGGTAGGGAGGGAGAGAGAAAGAGAGCAAAAAAGAGGAAAGAAGGAAGAAAGAAAGAGGGATGGAGAGAGAGAAAAAAGAGGAAGGGAGAGAAAGAGGGAGGGAGAGAGAAATAGAGCGAAAGGGAGGAAGAGAGAGAGATTTTTTTGTCCAAACTTTTTTTAGCCGCCCCCCCCTCAAAGTGTCCCATGGTTTTGTAAATGTAAAAAATGTGCCGCCGCTCAAAAAAGGTTGAAAATCACTGCTCTCTCTCTCTCTCGCTCTCTCTCCCCCCCCAACAACTTTATATCATAGAAACATAGAAGTCTGACGGCAGAAAAAGACCTCATGGTCCATCTAGTCTGCCCTTATACTATTTCCTGTATTTTATCTTACAATGGATATATGTTTATCCCAGGCATGTTTAAATTCAGTTACTGTGGATTTACCAACCACGTCTGCTGGAAGTTTGTTCCAAGGATCTACTACTCTTTCAGTGAAACAATATTTTCTCAAGTTGCTTTTGATCTTTCCCCCAACTAACTTCAGATTGTGTCCCCTTGTTCTTGTGTTCACTTTCCTATTAAAAACACTTCCCTCCTGGACCTTATTTAACTCTTGAACATATTTAATTGTTTCGATCATGTCCCCCCTTTTCCTTCTGTCCTCCAGACTATACAGATTGAGTTCATGAAGTCTTTCCTGATATATTTTATGCCTAAGACCTTCCGCCATTCTTGTAGCCCGTCTTTGGACCCGTTCAATTTTGTCAATATCTTTTTGTAGGTGAGGTCTCCAGAACTGAATACAGTATTCCAAATGTGGCCTCACCTCACTATCCATCCATAGACCATAATATCAGAACATTACATGCTTACATATTTTATTCAAAATGTCATAAACAAATATCCTAAATTTGCACCTTTTATACTTTCTTCTCCCGTCTCTTTTCCTTCTATTTTTCACATTAATAACAGTTCCTCATGTTGTGGTGACCCCCAACCATAAGTCAAACGCCAGTTCTCCCAACAGAGTTTTAAGCTCATTGGCAGGAAGGTCAGAGGGACGCCCCCATTGTCAACGCCTGATTGGTTAGATTGTAAAAGTAGGTTCAGAATAGAAGTTTTAGTTGCTAACCCCATGGGAATTTTGTCTTTTTCCCATGGTCTTAGGTCAGTGTTTCCCAACCTTGGCAACTTGAAGAAATTTGGACTTCAACTCCCAGAATTCCCCAGCCAACATTCGCTGGCTGGGGAATTCTGGGAGTTGAAGTCCAAATTTCTTCAAGTTGCCAAGGTTGGGAAACACTGTCTTAGGTGACTCCTGTGAAATGGCCGCTCGACCCCCCCAGAGGGGTCCCAACCCCCAGGTTGAGAACCACTGGTGTAGAGAAACTTTGCCGTGAGGTCTTAAGCTAGACTGGACCGTGCCATTTTGCCCCACACTCACAAAAGAGCAACTTCTTCATGCAGGAAGTTCCTCTTGGCTTGCCTGGCATCCATTGGGGACGGCTCCACAGGGTGACCGTTCTCCAGAGCTGACCCACTGAAGCGGTGATTGTTCTGATTGTTACTACCAAGTTGCAGGCCCAGCATCTCCTAGAAAACACGGAAGGGGGAAAAAAGAAGGACAATTATTGGTAGGATGTTTTGGCCAGGACGGCATTGATAACGATGCTTTTATTTGATTCTTCTAGAGCTGCCCCAGAGTTCACGTTACGTGGGGTGCAGTGGTTAGAAGTCAGCATGGCAGGCTAATTCTGCTGACTTGACGAGTGTCGGCAGTTCGATTCTCGCTGGCTCAAGGTTGATTAAACCTTCTGTTCTGCCAAGGTGGGTCAAATGAGGACCCAGACTGTTCGGGGCAATAGGCTGACTCTGCAAACTGCTTAGAGAGGACTATAAAAGCACTATGAAGCGGTATATAAGTGCTATTGCTATCTGTATGTCTGTTATCTATTGTCGTCTGTCTGTCTGTCTGTCTGTCTATCTATAATCTATCTATCTATCTATCTATCTATCTATCTATCTACCTACCTACCTACCTACCTACCTACCTACCGCATGAATCCCAGCGACTGATAAGGTCCCACAGAGTTGGCCTTCTCCGGATCCCGTCGACTAAACAATGTCGTTTGGCGGGCCCCAGGGGAAGAGCCTTCTCTGTGGCGGCCCCGGCCCTCTGGAACCAACTCCCCCCACCCTCCCTGTCTTTCGTAAACTACTCAAGACTCATTTATACCGCCAGGCATGGGGGAGTTGAGATAGCTCTTCCCCCTAGGCCATTACAAGTTATGCATGGTATGTTTGTGTGTATGTTTGGTTTTTTAATAGGGGTTTGTAGTTGTTTTTATTATTGGATTGTATATGTTGTGTTTATTATTGTTGTTAGCCGCCCCGAGTCTACAGAGAGGGGCGGCATACAAATCCAATAAATTATTATTATTACTATCTATCTATCTATCTATCTATCTATCTATCTATCTATCTATCTATCTATCTATCTATCTATCTATCTATCTATCTACTTACCTAATCCATCTGTCTAAGTCACCTAATCCATCTATCTGCAGTATTTACCTACCTACCTACCCTATGTCATCTATCCCATCCATCCTCCTACCTACATACCTACCTAATCTACCTATCTAAGCCATCTAACTAAGCCATCCATCTATCTACATTATCTACAAACATGCCTACCTACCTAACCTACCTACCTACCTCGCTCTCTACCTACCTACATACCTACCTATCTACCTACATCATCCATCCATCCATCCACCTACTTTAGCTACCTACCTACCTAATCTCTCTCTCTCCCCCTCTCTCTCTAATCCATGAGCCATGGTGGAACGGTGATTAAAATGCAGTATTGCGGGCTGATTCTGCCCACTGCCAAAAGTTTGATCCTGACCGGCTCAGGTTTAACTTAGCCTTCCATCCTTCCTGGGTGGGTAAAACAAGGACCTGGATTGTTGGGGCCAAGAGGCTGACTCTGTAAACCACTTAGAGAGGACTGTAAAGCAACACGAAGCCAGCATATAAGTCTAAGTAGTATTGCTATTATGAGATAAGTGGCTACATACATTTGATAAATAAATAAATAGTTACAATGGGCATCTGAATTCAGCCTTGTAAGGAACTGTGATCCCTGAGACAGTGGGCTATCCGAACTGGAAGAACTGGTACCACTCTTGTCATTCAGGGTCAGGATTAGAACCGAGAGAACGTACTTCCACTTGCTCTCCCTGCCCGTCGGCCTCGTCCGTGTCAAGCGATGAAAGTTCCAGTTCAATGTCTCGGTTGGACTGGTTGCCCGTGCTGTCCTCGGGGGAGTCGGCCTAGGGAGAGAGCAGGAAAGGAAGGGAACATTACACAGATGTCAAGCCGGTGCAGAAGTTGGTGGTAAATCAACGGCTTGACACACTGTCCGTAGAAGTCCCGATGTTTATGGGAACTTGGGAGGGGGGGATTTTAATGAGTGAGCAGATGCAGCCACAAAGCATTCTTTCGAGGGGTCCAAGGCCATCCTATGTCCACCCACCTGGGTGGAAGTGGAAGGAGTTGCCACCCTGGCACAACCTGAGTGGGCAATGTGACAAGTTTGGGAGTGGGGGCGAGGGATGTGAACTTTCAATTGGGTGGGGTGCTCAGATTCAGGTTCCCCGGTGGGGTTACCTGGATGGCTCCGGAAACAAATTGAAACTTTGAGGAATGCTTTACCTGTAACCCTGACAGAAGCTATGGAGTGGGCGGGGGAAAGAGGAAAAGCCGCCTTACCTGGCCGTTCCTCAGCTCTATTTCGTTGCTTAAGAGCTTTAAGGTGAGGGCCTGGCCTTCGCTCAGGGAGTCCCACTCCTGCTGGGTGGCCAGGGCATGGGCCTCTCTCTGGAGCAGCACTGAGTTACTTTTGGCCTGTGTGGAAAAGCAGAGCAGGCCCCCACTGAATGGTCAGAGGAAGATGGCTGCGTGGTCCCCTTACCCACAGCCCTGGATCAGTGAAGGGCCGCTCGTCTTAGGCACTAGCGATGCGCCCTCTGAGGCCGGCGCAAGATTTGGCTTCTGTGCATGTGCAGCAAATGAAATCTTGTGTGAAGGTGTGCGCTTGAGCGAGATTTTGGCGATTTTGGCCAATATTTTCATTCATTCATTCATTCATTCATTCATTCATTCATTCATTCATTCATTCATTCATTCATTCATTAGATTTGTATGCCGCCCCTCTCTGTAGACTCGGGGCGGCTTCCGTGCTTCCCCCCCTTCCTCCTTTTTTTTCTTTCCAATTATATTTTGTTTTTTTAATGCTTTTATTTACCTATTACAGTAGAAGGAATTATTATTAATTGGGTTTGTTAATTTGGTCTATGATGATATTTGTGATTTTCCCACTCCAAATTGTTATATTTTTTTCTTAGTAAGGGTTACATTTAATTTTTAAAACCCCCAAAAACTGCTGGATGTGGTCAGAATTTTTTTTTCTTGGTTTTTTAAAAAATCCTTTAATGGGCATTTATTATGAGAAGGTTAAGAAACATACATGAAAATTGATACTGAGGATATATGGAGAAAATTGAAGCACTAGGGCTTAATTAATTAGATGTAATTAAGATTAGAAACAGCCTAAAAAGTGTATTAGCTAATAGCTTTTTTATTGTCATATAAGAAATTTGAGTAATTATTTTTGTCCAGATGTCAAATGTAAAGAAGGTAGCATTGGATGGATTATGCACAGCGAAAATTTAAAAATGATTTATTGTAATACAAATTCAATATTGATGGTATTTCATTTTGTATATGTGATTGGAATGAAAAATAAAAATAAAAATTCCTGAAAATCACCGAAATCTCACTCGGGCAAGCATCCTCACACACAATATATATATATGCACTGCTCAAAAAAATAAAGGGAACACTTAAACAACAAAATATAACTTCAAGTATTCATTGAGAATATTTCATTCATTCAGATCTAGGATGTGTTATTTGAGTGTTCCCTTTATTTATTTATTTTGAGCAGTATATATCTCTGTCCTAAGACTCGGGGTGGCGTACAACGGGTCCCATCAACTAAACAATGTCGGTTGGCGGGCCCCAGGGGAAGAGCCTTCTCTGTGGCGGCACCGGCCCTCTGGAACCAACTCCCCCCGGAGATTAGGACTGCCCCTACTCTTCCTGCCTTCCGAAAACTCCTTAAAACCCACCTTTGCCGTCAGGCATGGGGGAACTGAAACATCTTCCCCTGGGCATGTTTAATTTATATATGGTATGCCTGAGTGTATGTCTGTTAGTATATGGGGTCTTTTTTAAATCGTTAAATATTTTAAATCTGTTTAGATTATTTATGATTTGTTTCCACGTGTTGTGAGCCGCCCCGAGTCTTCGGAGAGGGGCGGCATACAAATCTAAGTAATAAATAAATAAATAAATAAATAAATAAACGTACAAAAACAGTAAGTTACAATGAAAATCAATCCAATTAAATTAAAAATGGCATAACTATTTAAAATTCCTAGATATTATTAAAATCAATTGCACCCATCCGTACAAATACTCAGCCTTTGGGAGAGGTGGGGAAAGCTGTACCTGTTGTAATTCAGTGCTCACGAGGTCTCCGGTGCTCGAGTGCTTTTTGGGAGCGGATTCCTCGGGAGCGACAAACTGGTCCCTTGGAAAGAGAGAAGAGAAAGCCAAGAGGTCGACCTTTGGGCCCTGGAGGTCTCTGCAAAAAAAGGCCTCTTGTGTGGTGGCCCCCCAGACTCGGAGGATGAGGAGGTTGGGGAGGGACTTGGACCAGTTCTGGAGTGTGGTGGATGCTCTGTGTCGGATGCGACCGGTTAGGTCCCACAGAGTTGGCCTTCTCCGGGTCCCGTCAACTAAACAATGTCATTTGGCGGGACCCAGGAGAAGAGCCTTCTCTGTGGCAGCCCCGACCCTCTGGAACCAGCTCCCCCCGGAGATCAGAACTGCCTCCACCCTCCTTGCCTTTCGTAAAGTTCTTAAGACCCATCTTTGCCATCAGGTATGGGGGAACTGACACATTTCCCCCGGGCCTATACAGTTTATACATGGAATGTTTGTGTGTGTGTTTGCTTTTAATAATGGGGTTTTTAGTGTTTTTTAAATTATTAGATTTGTTCTTACATTGTTCTTGTTATTGTTGTGAGCCGCCCCGAGTCTACGGAGAGGGGCGGCATATAAACCTAATAAGTAAGTAAGTAAGTAAGTAAGTAAGTAAGTAAGTAAGTAAGTAAGTAAACAAACAAACAAACAAACAAACAAACAATGCAGAGATAGAACCAGAGCCGTCCAGCATTTCCCAGCTGTCTATGGAAGCTGAGATAAGTGGGGAGGAAGAACGGCTGGGGCTTGTTCCTAGTGTGCGTGTGCGCAGAGCTGTTAGGGCAGGAGGACAACGGAGGACAAGGAGTCGAGTCGGGAAGCAAAGGCACAGGTGGACGCTGAATGGCCTCTTCCTGGCAGGGGAATCGATAGATGGAAAAGGGAGTTGGTGGTCGTAGGAGACAACAGTTCGTATTTCTGAAGATTTGGCTTAGAGTCTGCTTGCCAGAACTTAATTTACAGCTTTGCCCAAAGCTCCCGGCCTGGCAATTATCTCAAGAAACAAGGTCTGTTACTGCGATTAACTCTTTGAAGGATGATGACTTAGATTTTTCAAGTGTGTGAAATGCCGTTAGTTTACAGGAGATAAATAAGGAGGGTTTTTCATGATAAGGACTGATAAGGTCCCACAGAGTTGGCCTTCTTCGGGTCCCGTCGACTAAACAATGTCGTTTGGCGGGCCCCAGGGGAAGAGCCTTCTCTGTGGCAGCCCCGGCCCTCTGGAACCAACTCCCCCCGGAGATTAGAATTGCCCCCACCCTCCCTGTCTTTCGTAAACTACTCAAGCCTCATTTATACCTCCAGGCATGGGGGAGTTGAGATATTCCTTCCCCCTAGGCCATTACAAGTTATGCATGGTATGTTTGTGTGTATGTTTGGTTTTTATAAATAAGGGTTTTTAGCTGTTTTATTATTGGATTGTCACATGCTGTTTTTATCCTTGTTGTTAGCCGCCCCGAGTCTACGGAGAGGGGCGGCATAGAAATCCAATCAATAATAATAATAATAATAATAATAATAATAATAATAATAATAATTATTATTATTATTATTATTATTATTATTATGAGCCTGTTTCTTGTAACTGCTAAGGTTGAGTCAGAACAAAGCTGCATTTTCTCCCCAGGTAAACTCTGGTCTAAAAGACTTTGTGTCCTGCCATCAGGGAGGCTGTTCTCACATGCCAAGGAGACCTGGGTTCCTTAGCTCTCCTCCACGAACAAGGAAGTGGGCTGGGGAGCCTGGAGCGGGAAGTCCATTCTGCCTACCGTTCTATGAAAGGTGCCGAGGAAGTCAAATCGGATGCATAGGAGCAGCTCCACCTCAGGTCCACTGAGCTGATGCTGGGGATATAATCTGTAAGAAGAAAAAGGAAGGGGCACAGCTCATGGGGAGGGCCTTGCCCTCCTCCTCCCCACTCCAGGGATGATTTTCCCTCACCTTCCCTACTAGTTCACAAATGTGAGTATGCACGCATGTGCATAGTTACCCAGGCATGCGCTATTACTTGCAGGTGAGCCTTCCGCCTATGCGCCCAGTCTCAAAAACAGGATAGAAACATAGAAACAAAGAAGACTGACGGCAGAAAAAGACCTCATGGTCCATGATCTGCCCTTATACTATTTTCTGTATTTTATCTTAGGATGGATATAAGTTTATCCCAGGCATGTTTAAATTCAGTCACTGTGGATTTATCAATCACGTTTGCTGGAAGTTTGTTCCAAGGATCTACTACTCTTTCAGTAAAATAATATTTTGTCATGTTGCTTCTGATCTTTCCCCCAACTAACTTCAGATTGTGCCCCCTTGTTCTAGTGTTCACTTTCCCATTAAAAACACTTCCCTCCTGGACCTTATTTAACCCTTTAACATATTTAAATGTTTCGATAGAATAGAGTTGGGGCGAGAGGAAGGGCCAACCACGATTTCTGCTACCGGTTTGGGCAAGCCGGACAGAACCGGAAGAATGCCTCTCTCCCTCCCTCCCCTGGAAGGTGCTGCCGCCCGCACCTGACATGCTGATGGGTTTGGTAGTGCTTCCTTGGGAAGCAGTTGCCTGGACAGGGTCCGTGGTGTGGTAGCCCGTCCGGGATGACCTGGAGATGGCGCCCCACTTGGAAATGATTGGCCCGTCGCTGAAAGGGATGATGGGGTCTTCGTCCTTGACCTTCCTCTGGGGTTCAAAGAGGTGCGCCGCCAGCTTCCTGGGCTCTCCGCTGTCCAGATCCTGCACGGAAGGGAAAGCTGACAGGGGTACATGGCAATGCCAGCGCTAAAGGATCCTTCTGGATTCTCAAGATCATTTTAGGTCACCTGTAGGACACCCTATGGCCTTTCCTACCTACCTACCTACCTATCTATCTATCTATCTATCTATCTATCTATCTATCTATCTATCTATCTATCTATCTATCTATCTAATCTCTCTCTCTCTCTCTCTCTATCTATCTATCTATCTATATCTATCTCTATCTATCTATCTATCTATCTATCTATCTATCTAACATCTATCTATCTATCTATCTATCTATCATCTATCTATCTATCTATCTATCTATCTATCTCTCTATCTTCTATCTATCTATCATCTATCTATCTATCTATCTATCTATCTATCTATCTATCTATCTATCTATCATCTATCTATCTATCTATCTATCTATCTATCTATCTATCTATCTATCTACCTATCTTCTATCTATCATCTATCTATCTATCTATCTATCATCTATCTATCTATCTATCTATCATCTATCTATCTATCTATCTATCTATCTATCTAATCTCTCTCTCTCTCTCTCTCTATCTATCTATCTATCTATATCTATCTCTATCTATCTATCTATCTATCTATCTATCTATCTATCTATCTATCTATCTAACATCTATCTATCTATCTATCTATCATCTATCTATCTATCTATCTATCTATCTCCTATCTATCTATCATCTATCTATCTATCTATCTATCTATCTATCTATCTATCTATCTATCATCTATCTATCTATCTATCTATCTATCATCTATCTATCTATCTATCTATCTATCTATCTATCTATCTATCTATCTATCTATCTATCTATCTACCTATCTTCTATCTATCATCTATCTATCTATCTATCTATCATCTATCTATCTATCTATCTATCTATCTATCTATCTATCTATCTATCTATCATCTATCTATCTATCTATCTATCTATCTATCTATCTATCATCTATCTATCTACCTCTCTACCTACCTACCTATCCTATCCTTCCATCCATCATCTATACTCTCTCCCTTTAATCTCATATCTGGCTATCTATATCTTCTTTCTTTCTTTCTTTCTTTCTTTCTTCCCTCCTTCCTTTCTTCTCTCCTTCCTTCCTTCCTTCCTTCTTTTTCTTTCCTCTTGCAGCCTGGGAACACGTAATATTTAGGAAAAAGAGTTGTGTTTTGAAAAAGCCCACTTTTGGGACATTAGTGGTCTGGATGACTGTGAATTCTCCACTGGATGCGGGCCTTACCAGGAGGATTGTGGTGGATTTAGCCAAGACGTCCTTCGGTTCAGCCTCGACCGTGCTGATGCAGGAACTGATGGTGCTGCAGGACCAGGGCGAGTAGTGGCACAGCTGCCCATCTTCATATTTGGTGTTACTGGAGCTCTCACTGAACTGCAAGAAGCAGAAGGGGAGAGGGGGGGAACCCTGACTATCTTTCAGAAAACTATCGGGGTTAGCCCTAGAAATGGCAAAGGACCGTTTGGCAGTGCTTCTGCCAGCTAAAATGGGCTCCCGAGTTCCTTTTCGTCTGCAACAGCCTCCTGCAACTCTCTGAAAATGAAAACGGAGTCGGGAAGGCGGACCTCCAGAGCGCCATTTTTACCAGCAGAGGATTGCATGAGGCCATGTCAGAGGAAAATGGAGCTTGGGAGCCCATTTTCATTGGCAGAGCGCTCAGGCCATCACAGGCGCCCCCAACAGCAGTGATGTTGAGCTGGCCATGCCCACTCTGGCCCCCTGAGGTCGAAGGTAACCCTGGCCCTCAATGAAATCGAGTTTGACATCCCTGAACAAGAGAGGGTAGTGATGGATGGAATGAAAGAGGAAAAGAAAGCGATCTGATTGCATGTAGTGGAAAACATCGGGGGAAGAGAAAGAATGGGGGGAGGGGGGGAAGGATGAATATATTTCATCCTTTGGGTCCTTTCCCCAGGCTAAATATTACCTGCTGCCAGGCTGCAAAAGGAAAGAAAAAGAAAGAAAAAAAGAAAGAAAGAAAGAAACAAAGAAAGATGATATAGATAGCCAGATAAGAGATTATAGAGAGAGTATAGATGATAGATAGATAGATAGATAGATAGATAGATAGATAGAGAAACTGGATTTGTCTAACATAATGAGGAGAAAAAGAGGAGAGAGAAGAGGGGGAGTGGAATAAAGGAAAGATAGAAGAAAAGTGGAAAAAAAGATGGAAGAAAGAACGAAACAAAGGAAGGAAAAAGAAAGGAGAGAAAAAGAAAGAAAAGAAGGATGGAAAGGAGAGAAAGGAGAAAAAGAAAAAGAAGGAAGGAAGACTGGAGGAAGGAATAAAGAAAAAAGGAAGAAGGTGAGAGAAAAAGAATGA
The DNA here is from genome assembly GCF_031021105.1 of Erythrolamprus reginae. Lineage (NCBI taxonomy): Eukaryota > Metazoa > Chordata > Lepidosauria > Squamata > Dipsadidae > Erythrolamprus > Erythrolamprus reginae. The sequence continues at coordinate 11,049,409 of NC_091957.1, forward strand.
AGGGGAAAGAGATAGATAGATAGATAGGAAGGAAGGAAGGAAGGAAGGAAGGAAGGAAGGAAGGAAGAAAGAAAGAAAGAAAGAAAGAAAGAAAGAGACTCTCCCGCCCTTCCCAGAGGTCCTTGGGCCTTACTTCAGAACTGAAGTCCACACAGAAGAGAGGGGAAGGTGAGGACGGGGAAGGGGCGGCTGCAGGAAGAGTGGAAGTTGTCACCAGGGGCACTTTCGGGATGTGGCAAGGAGCCCACTGCTCTGGCTTCTTTCTGAGTGGGTCCTCGTAGGCAGGCTTCAGATGACCACAAGGTTCCTGCAAGGAAAATCAACAGTTGTGTCAGTGTTTTTGAAAGCCAAGAGACATCCGACAACTTGCTCTGAGCTTATTTACTTATTGATTTAGGAAATTTATTTACTGCCGCCCATCTCGTATCCCATGACTCAAGCATTCAAAGTATTCAAGCAGAAGGACAAAAGGGCTCTGTGTCTTAACCGCAACTAGGATGACCAGAGCTGAGGTCATTGAGTAGGGCAGTCCGCCCCATGACGGCTTCGTTTAATGGACCTGTATACTGCACAAGTCAAAAAGAGGGCAATGAAAATATTTACTGACCCCTCACATCCTGGACATAAACTGTTTCAACTCCTACCCTCAAAACATCGCTACAGAGCACAAGGAGTTTTTCCCTAAATGCCATCACTCTGCTAAACAAATAATTCCCTCCACACTGTCAAACTATTCACTAAGTCTGCACTACTATTACTACTAGTTTTTTCTCATCATTCCTATCACCCATTTCCTCCCACTTATGACTGTAACTTGTCGCTTGTATCCTTAAGATTTTTATTAATATTGTTTCTTCATTGCTTATTTGACCCCTATGAAAATCATTAAGTTTTGTATCTCATGATTCTTGACAAATGTATCTTTTCTTTTATGTACACTGAGAGCCTTTGCACTAAAGACAAATTCCTTGTGTGTGCAACCACAACTGGGCCAATAAAGAATTCTATTCTATTCTATTCTATTCTATTCTATTCTATGTTTTTACCCTCCCCCGGCTTCAGGGAAGCCTTTGGAGCCTGGGGAGGGTGAAACACGAGTCTGCAGGGCCCACCAGAAGTTGGGAAACAGGCTGTTTCCGGTCTCCAGTGTGTGGAGGAAACTGCTTTTGCCCTCTGAATCTTCAGAGAGGGGCAGCATACAAGTCTAATAAATAATAATAATAATAATAATAATAATAATAATAATTATTATTATTATTATTAGCGTGGGCACTCACGCCTGTACGACAGCATGCGTGCACGCTCTTTCGGGGGAAAAAGGTTCACCATCACTGGACTAGATGATCTACAAGGTCCCTTCCAATTCTGTTAAATCTGTTAAAACAGCGATCACCCTGGCTAAGCTTCGGAGCACCTACCCTAGCCCAAGGCACAGCTCTCTGCTCCGCCGGCACCTGGCAGGGCACAGAACAGTAGCTGTCCAAAGAGCCGCATCTTTCCCGCAGAAAGTTGTGATAGACGGAGGGGTGGGCGACTTCCATGGGAGGTAAGGAGTTGCTCCGGATTATATCATCCCTCTGGTACATCGGCGGTCGCCAAATACGCCGGCTGTCGTAAACCGGAGTGTACATCCCGGAAGGAACCGGAGGCACCGGCCCGTAGGGCTGCGGTGGCGCCTGTTGGTAAGCGGCGGTGAGTCTCTCCCGAGAAGGAAATGTGCTGTAATGCTCACTATACTGTAGAGAGGCTGGCGGGAGGGGAGAGTCCGAGATGCTGCTGGACCTCACAAAGCGAGGGAGGCACGGCGGCACAGCCGCAGGAACCGCTGGGGGGCCTGGATAGTATCCTACGGAAGGAAAAGCAAAGATGAAGTTCTTACACGCCCAGAAAGAAAGACTTTAGGAACCCTTGCTGAGGATATTTCTTTGGGGTATAACTTTTTTTAAAAATTTCCTCCTTAAAATAAAACATACCTGAATAAAAACACAACAACAATGCCCAACAATAAACATTTGTTGTTTTTAAAAACTTGGAAACTTTTGAAATGTTGCTTTTAAAAACTCAGAAACTTTTAAAATGTTGTTTTTAAAAAATTGGAAAAATTAATAAACTTTATTTTTTTTAAAATGTAGAAAATTTTGTTATCTTACCTAAGCAACACTCAATGGAGTATCTTAGCTTTCTATTTTCATTTAAACTATCATAGCTTCATCTCTCCCATATTTAAACTAATTAAAAACTAAAAATATTTAAACTATAAAAATACAACCTCAATGCCTATACATATACATACACACACACACACACACAAAAAAATACATGCATATTCAAACTTGTAAAGATCTAATAAAGAAATAGAGGGAAACGAGGATAGATCTATTTCGAGCTTTTTAGCTCTTGTCAGCTAGTCATACCCTTATAGGATTCGAACCCGGGCTCAACATTTTAACTTCTAGGCCACAGGCTCTGCTCCCTTTTATCAGTTGAGCCAGGAGAAATATTTGGATATGCTGGGTGACTTGACAGAAATACGTATGTATGTATGTATGTATGTAGGCATATGTATGTGTGTGTATATACCCTATTTCCCCAAAAATAAGACAGCGTCTTATATTCATTTTTGCTCCCAAAGATGTGTTATGTCTTATTTTCAGGGGATGTTTTATTATTTTTTCAATGAAGTGATATTGTTTAGTTGACGGGACCCAGAGAAGACCGACTCTATGGGACCTGACCAGTTGCTGGGGCTCCTGTTATGGTATTTTTTGCACCCCAGATGGTTCAGGGAAGCTTCCTAAAGCCCCAGAGTGCAAAAAATACCATTTTCTGAACTTCAAGCTTGCCTGTTGGGCTGTTTTTTGCACTCTCGGGCTTCGGGAAGCTTCCCTGAACCCTCCGGAGTGCAAAAAACAGCACAACACATGTGTCTGTACCTGCCTCTCCCACGCTCCTCCTTCCCACAGTTGGCCCGAGTTGCCAACCTAGGAAGGCTGTTTTAAATACCTTTCGCGAGCCGGATATTCACCTGTTTGTCGGTAAGGCGGAGCTTCGTACGCGAGGTGAGCCCGGGGATCCTGGAAATACGGAAGGCTCTCCGAGTGAGAAGGGTAGATGGGCAGGCGGGAGGGGAAAAGGCCGGCTTTGGGGGGCAGGGGGCTCATGTCGCTGCCCGAAAGGGCAGGGGAGAGAGGGAGAGGAGGGGGGGGAGGAGGGACGGAGCCTGCTGAGGTAGCTGCGGTCTGGTTCACAGGCGGTTTCGGAGAGGAGCCGCTTTGACTGCAAAGAATCAGAAAGATTACATTAGGGTTGTTGTTGTTGTTGTTATTATTATTATTATTATTATTATTATTATTTATTATTATTTATTAGATTTGTATGCCGCCCCTCTCCGCAGACTCGGGGCGGCTCACAACAGTGATAAAAACAATACATAATGACAAATCTAATAATTAGAATCTAAAATAACAATAGTACATTTAAAAAGTCTAAAAAGCAAGGAACCCCAATATAAAAAACATACAGTCATATCATGCATAAAAAACTACATAGGCAGGGGGAGATGTCTCAGTTCCCCCACACTTGACGACAGAGGTGGGTTTTAAGGGTTGCCCCCATCGCCATTCAATGAGTCGATCCAAGCAGAACCTGAGAACCTAAGAAGAGCCATGCTGAATCGGGCCAAGGCCCATCGAGTCCAGCATTCTGTGTCGCATAGTGGCCCCCCAATTGTCCTTGGGGATATTGAGCAGAAAGGCAAGACCCTCCCTTTCTCTGGACCCCCAACAAAGGGTAAACTCAAGGGAATTCTGCCTGCCTCAAGCAACATACTATTTATTTATTTATTTATTTATTGATTGATTGATTGATTGATTGATTGATTGTTAGAGTTGAAAAGGACCATGAAGGCCATCGAGTTCAACCCCCTGCCCAAGCAGGAACCCTATAGTTCTGCTCTCGGGCTTCCGATAAATTCCAATTCCTGGAAAATCACTTCTTAGTAAAAAAACTCACTCTTTATTTCACTCGAGCAGGATACATGAATGCAGTGCATAGTTTAAAAGTAGCATAGAAGCAGAATTCTGCCTCATCAAAAGCATCTTCGACTCGCCAAACCGAATCCTTATCTCATCTCATTAATCAAAACATAGGCAGAAGCTCACCAAAATACTTTTGCTAACCCAGGAACCCAGCACAGAATGTCTTTGGAGACAGAGATCATGATTTTTAGAATATCTTTTCAAGCACACCACAGTTCCTCGGCTCTTTCCATGGAATGGCATTGAAAGTCCATGCTCCTATTTCCCACAACCCTTCCTTTATATTGACTGGAAGTGACATCACACCTAAGGCTCTCGCTTTCTAGCCATTCTTCTATAGCGTGGATTAATAGAAACATAGAAACATAGAAGACAGACGGCAGAAAAAGACCTCATGGTCCATCTAGCCTGCCCTTATACTATTTCCTGTATTTTATCTTACAATGGATATATGTTTATCCCAGGCATGTTTAAATTCAGTTACTGGGGATTTACCAACCACGTCTGCTGGGAGTTTGTTCCAAGGATCTACTACTCTTTCAGTGAAATAATATTTTCTCACGTTGCTTTTGATCTTTCCCCCAACTAACCATAGATTGTGCCCTCTTGTTCTTGTGTTCACTTTCCTATTAAAAACACTTCCCTCCTGAACCTTATTTAACCCTTTAACATATTTAAATGTTTCGATCATGTCCCCCCTTTTCCTTCTGTCCTCCAGACTATACAGATTGAGTTCATTAAGTCTTTCCTGATACGTTTTATGCTTAAGACCTTCCACCATTCTTGTAGCCCGTCTTTGGACCCGTTCAATTTTGTCAATATCTTTTTGTAGGTGAGGTCTCCAGAACTGAACACAGTATTCCAAATGTGGTCTCACCAGTGCTCTATATAAGGGGATCACAATCTCCCTCTTCCTGCTTGTTATACCTCTAGCTATGCAGCCAAGCATCCTACTTGCTTTTCCTACTGCCTTTCACACTGCTCACCCATTTTGAGACTGTCAGAAATCACTACATCTAATCCAAGTATTTTCCCCTAATATATCTTCCCCAATGTCTGACATAGGCCAATCTCCCATTGTCACATCAGCCTTCTCAGGCTCTCCCCAGTCACTGTCTGCCTCACTCTCGCTTTCAGATTCCTCGGACAGCCTCCCTGGCCCACAATACCCTTGAGTGGCCTGGCTCATCCTTTTCCGAATCAGGCATGACCTGAGGTGGACAACGATCACTCACAACAGAGCAGAAAGAGAAGGCAAAACCCTCCCTTTCCCTCCAATCCCAACAAATGGAACCCAAGGGAACCCTGCCTCCCTCAACCAACATAGAGGCGGCACATGGACATCCGTTTCAATAACCACCTATGATGCACTTGGCATCCACGAATCTGTCTAATCCTGCCTTGAAGCTATCCAGGCTGACAGCTGTCACGACCTCTTCTGGAAGTGAATTATATCAACCGAGGACCCTCTGGTTGAAGAAATATTTCCCTTTATTTGTCCTCACTTTCTTACCTATGAGCTTTAGGGAGGGCCCCCTCGTCCTAGCATTGTGTGATAGAGAAAAGAAAAGAAGGGACAAGAAAGGGGTCAACCCAGAGGAGGCCTTCCCTTTTCCTGGGGGTGGGGGAAGCCCCAGAACCTACTGTTCAGCCAGAGACTCGTTGGGAGACAAAGCAGGGTTCTGGCCGTTCGCCATGGCCTTCCCTGCTTTTTTCACATGCTCCAGAGTTCGTAACGAAGGGCCGTTGATACAACGGGGAATCAGCTGCGGGCCGATGTTTTCCGGGCTGGGACTTCTGTTGGTGCTGGACGCTGCTTTTCCCGCCGGGTCCGTGTTTCCTAGGATGGGAATGACATTCCCTGCGGTGAGGGGGAGGGCGCTTGTGATGCTGGCTTTCCCAAGCAGAGGGAAGGGCCTCGCGGTGGTGGCACCGATTTTCTTGTTTCGTAACCGATACCTGCAGCGGATAGAGAAGACAGCAGAGTTCAGTTGAATATACCCTCCCTCAGAAACCTGGATAGAGACAGGAATCCAGATCCAAGATGGCGTTGGGAATTTCAGAAACTTGGCGACGTTTTCTGGATTTTGACTCCCAGAATTCCTCAGCCAAGAATTCTGGGAGTTGAAGTCCACAAGTTTTAAAAATTGCCAAGTCTGGAGACCCCTTATCTTTGGACGAATTGGACAAATAACCCTTCCTTCCTTCCAAACCAGCAAGATTCCTATCCTCACCCAGCTGGGTGACCTGAAAAGCCCAGGCGCCCCTTAATCTCCTCAAACCTGCAGTTGTCGTCAGATTTTTCAGACACGACTACAGTATTTTTCAGACTATAAGACGCACCTAAATTTTGAAGATGAAAACTTCTGAGTGTCCCATTTTCTAGCCTTTTTTTGACTGTTTTTGAGGCTTTTTTTGACCCATTTTTGAGGCTTTTTGGCCCAATTTAGAGGCTTTTTCCAACCTCTTTTTGAGCCCTTTTGGCCCAATTTTGAGGCTTTTTAGCCCATTTCAGGAAAAAATGGGCTAAAAAGATGTGAAAATTGGCTTTAAAAAGCCTCAAAAATAGGCTGAAAAAAGCCCAAAAAGGTTGTGAAAAGGGGCTGGAAAATGCCTCAAAAATGGACAAAAAACCCTAAACAATGGGCCAAAAAAAGCCTCAAAACAGGTCCCAAAGCCTCAAAAACGGGCTGAAAAAAGCCTCAGAAAAATGCCAGAAAAAGTCTTGGAAAAGGGCTGGAAATGCTTCAAAAATGGCCCCCAAAGCCTCAAAAACAGGTCAGGAAAAAGCCTAAAAAAAAGGCCAGAACAAGTGTCAAAAATGGGCTGGAAAATGCCTCAAAAACGGCCCCCAAAGTCTCAAATCGGGCCAAAAAAAGCCTTAAAAACGGGTTGAAAAAGCCCCCCAAATGGGGGTGCAGATTGGGATGGGGGTGTTGTTTCCCCCCAAAGACTTACTTCTCCAGCTCCTCCTGTGAGTGAGCGAAGGTGCAGTTGGTTCCGCGCGGACACCCTCCCTGCTGTCTGAGGTCGCGGCACAGGCTGGTTTTATACTTGCTGTTTGGCTGTGGCTTTCGAAAGAGAAGAGAAAAAAGAAGTGAACAGGCGCTACCAACCTCTTGCGCAATATCCAGATTTATTTCTCTTAAAGCTGGTGGCTTTCTGACTTTCAGTGCCCACCACTGTCAACTAGCAAAAGATGGGAGAGTTCATCCGGGCATTTTAAAAAAAAATTAAAAATCATAAGATAGAATTATATAGTTTATATAGTTTATATTATAACTAACTTAGAAGTGTTTATATTATCTTCTTTTTGTATTACTAATAATTTGTTTATTGCTTTTTGATATATATATACATATAAGTATATTATTATTTTTTGTTCAAAAATATATATATATATAAAGAAACTCAATCAACAATCTTAATTTTAAAAATCTATAATTAAATTTAATGATAATGTAATCTTCAAGTGTGCCTTTTCTGCTTAGATCTTGTAACAGTTAGAGCTTTTTATATTTTGTATTAGTTAGACTTCTATGATAAGCGGAGCAATAGTAGCTCCTTAAATGTTCAATGTTGTATGTCTTTGTTCGTTTTACTCTGAAAATAATAAAAAATATTTAAAAAAAAATTAAATCAGAGAATCATCTGTGCATTAATTAATTTTGTGCATGAGGGATTAGTTTTAACCTTACTTGCTGTTTTATGGGCAGGGTGTCCAGGGGGGAAAGCATTTTGAAATTCCCTGTAACCTGGATTCTAGTTAAGGCATGGTGGTAGATGATGTCATACCAAACGGCTAAGCCGTGGAGAAATATTGGTAGCTGAGGAAGCAAGTTGTAGTGATTTCTGACAGTCTCAAAATGGGTGAGCAGTCGGGCGGTAGGAAAAGCAAGTAGGATGCTTGGCTGCATAGCTAGAGGTATAACAAGCAGGAAGAGGGAGATTGTGATCCCCTTACATAGAGCGCTGGTGAGACCACATTTGGAATACTGTGTTCAGTTCTGGAGACCTCACCTACAAAAAGATATTGACAGAACTGAACGGGTCCAAAGACGGGCTACAAGAATGGTGGAAGGTCTTAAGCATAAAACGTATCAGGAAAAACTTCATGAACTCAATCTGTATAGTCTGGAGGACAGAAGGAAAAGGGGGGACATGATTGAAACATTTAAATATGTTAAAGGGTTAAATAAGGTCCAGGAGGGAAGTGTTTTTAATAGGAAAGTGAACACAAGAACAAGGGGACACAATCTGAAGTTAGTTGGGGGAAAGATCAAAAGCAACGTGAGAAAATATTATTTCACTGAAAGAGTAGTAGATCCTTGGAACAAACTTCCAGCAGACGTGGTTGGTAAATCCACAGTAACTGAATTTAAACATGCCTGGGATAAACATAGATCCATTGTAAGCTAAAATACAGGAAATAGTATAAGGGCAGACTAGATGGACCATGAGGTCTTTTTCTGCCGCCAGTCTTCTATGTTTCCATGCTGCCACAGTTATGTTCATTTTTGCTTGACTCTGCCAGGCAGCGCGATCTGTTTTTTTTTTTACATGATTTTCTGACTTTTAAATATTTTAATAGTTTTTTCCCCCTGATTTATTCTGTTTTTTTCATGAATTCCCCGATTATTCCCTGATATTTCCTGAACCGTCAATTTCCCTAATAATTCCCTCATTTCCAGGTATACTGGACACCCTGTATGGGTCTGTGTGAGAATCAAAGTGCCGTGTTACGACAAACCAAACTGCAACGACCCACCTGTGGAATTTCAGGACCTTTTCTGCTGTGGTTCTGGATGAAATCTACAAGGCCACGCACCACAGTCTTAACGGCCACCGTGGCATTTTCCAGCTGCTCCCATGTTGGAGACACCGCATCTGGTAGGGTGCGAAAAGGGGAAGAATTAAAATGAACTCTCAGTAGTCACCAGGAACACGTCGCAATTGTGTCGGTTTCCATTTTGCAGGTTGCCAAAGAGTGATTCACTCTTTTCCATAGTTACTTTTTCGCTGGAGGCTTGACAACAATCGGGAGGGTTAGGGTTAGTTGGAACGTTGAGTGTGTTTGTTAGTTACCGTATTTTTCGATGTACAGTAAGACCTCACCTATCGCTGGTGTTACGTTCCAGACCTGGCCGCGATAGGTGAAATCCGCGATGGGGAATTTATCGACTGATAGTACTTATTTAAGTATTTATATTGTAATTGTTTGGTAAGTTTTCATTGTTTTAAGTGTTTATAAACCCTTCCCACACAGTATTTATTTTAGATACAGTATTTAAATACAGTATTTACAATTTTAGATATATTTTTTTTGAAAAACCTGCCGATCGACTTCCTCAGAAACCCGCGAAGATCCACGAATGATTTTTCTCATTAATATTTCTTGAAAACCCGCAATGAAGTGAAGCCGCAGTAGGTGAAGCGCGATATAGCGAGGGACTACTGTACTGTATAGTTAGGGTGCATCTTATACTCTGAATCAGTGTTCCCTCTAATTTTTTTTTGGGGTGGGCGGAAAAGTATAGTGTCTGAGCGGCAGTCCCTTCGGGACTGGATGGCACAGAAATAATAAACAAATAAACAAACAAACAAACAAACAAACAAATAAAAACCCACCCTGTTTTGCCTCAGAGAATTTCAAAATAAAATACTGTACTGTGTGTCTATAACAGTGAGCTCATAATAGGGCAACTCTATCAATATCAAAATGCCACTTAAATAGTTGAGCTAGTTTCAAACTAGATTTTGATTTTCTTTCTCTCTTCCTTACTCCCATTCTTTTTCTTTCTCTTTTCCTTCCTCTCTTTTTTCTATCTGTTTCTCTCTCTTCCTCTCTTCCTCTCTCTCTCCTTCCCTCTCACTCTTTCCCTCTCGGCTTCTGGGCAGGTTTGGAAAACTCTGAGTTGATGATGATTTTTACGTGAGCGATTGCTCAGCTTAGAGGGAACTATGCTCTGAATGTAGCTTTTTTCCCCCCAGCCCTAACTAGCTGCTAATGATCTTCTCAGCTCTGACCTTGCAGGCTCTTTGGTTGTTTCTCTCTGTGAAGAATGTTTTCCAAGCCCTAAGTCTTTGCAGAGTTTTTTCCATTGTTCTACTTGCTCCCGGTAAGTTTATTTCCATCCCTAACCAAGTGCTAACGATCTTCCCTGCTCTTACTGGCTTGTAAGCTCTTTCATTGTTACTCTATGCAAAAAATGTTTTCCAAACCCTTTCTTTGTAGGGTTTTTTTTGTGCTGATTCTGTAAAACACTTAGGGAGGGTTGTAAAAGCACTGTCTAAGGCAGTGGTTCTCAACCTGGGGGTCAAACGACCGTTTCACAGGGGTCGCCCAAGACCATAGGAAAAGAGAAATTTCCCCTGGTGTTAGGAACTAAAGCTTCTATTCTGGCACCTTGGAATATATTTTTACAATCTGACCAATCAGGCATTTACTTACTCCATCACTCTATAAAGAAGCGCTTGTGCGCCCCCTCCTCAAGAAGCCCTCCCTGGACCCAGCCGTACTTAACAACTATCGTCCAGTCTCCAACCTTCCCTTTATGGGGAAAGTTGTCGAGAAGGTGGTGGCACTCCAGCTCCAGCGGTCCTTGGAAGAAGCTGATTATCTAGGTCCCCAGCAGTCGGGTTTCAGGCCCGGTTACAGCACGGAAACCGCTTTGGTCGCGTTGATGGATGATCTCTGGCGGGCCCGGGACAGGGGTTTATCCTCTGTCCTGGTGCTCCTCGATCTCTCAGCGGATTTCGATACCATCGACCATGGTATCCTTCTGCACCGGTTGGAGGGGCTGGGGGTGGGAGGCACTGTTCTTCAGTGGTTCTCCTCTTACCTCTCTGGCCGGTCGCAGTCGGTGTTAGTGGGGGGTCAGAGGTCGGCTCCGAGGTCTCTCCCTTGTGGGGTGCCTCAGGGGTCGGTCCTCTCCCCCTTGCTATTTAACATCTACATGAAACCGCTGGGTGAGATCATCCAAGGACATGGGGTGAGGTATCATCAATATGCCGATGATACCCAGCTTTACATCTCCACCCCATGCCCAGTCAACGAAGCGGTGGAAGTGATGTGCCGGTGCCTGGAGGCTGTTGGTGCCTGGATGGGTGTCAACAGACTCAAACTCAACCCGGATAAGACGGAGTGGCTGTGGGTTTTGCCTCCCAAGGACAATTCCATCTGTCCGTCCATTACCCTGGGGGGGGAATTATTGACCCCCTCAAAGAGGGTCCGCAACTTGGGCGTCCTCCTCGATCCACAGCTCACATTAGAAAACCATCTCTCAGCTGTGGCGAGGGGGGCGTTTGCCCAGGTTCACCTGGTGCACCAGTTGCGGCCCTATCTGGACCGGGACTCATTGCTCACAGTCACTCATGCCCTCATCACCTCGAGGTTCGACTACTGTAATGCTCTCTACATGGGGCTACCTTTGAAAAGTGTTCGGAAACTTCAGATCGTGCAGAATGCAGCTGCGAGAGCAGTCATGGGCTTACCTAGGTATGCCCATGTTTCACCATCACTCCGCAGTCTGCATTGGCTGCCGATCAATTTCCGGTCACAATTCAAAGTGTTGGTTATGACCTTTAAAGCCCTTCATGGCATCGGACCAGAATATCTCCGAGACCGCCTCCTGCCGCACGAATCCCAGCGACCGATTAGGTCCCACAGAGTGGGCCTTCTCCGGGTCCCGTCAACTAAACAATGCCGGTTGGCGGGTCCCAGGGGAAGAGCCTTCTCTGTGGCGGCGCCGGCTCTCTGGAACCAACTCCCTCCGGAGATTAGAACTGCCCCTACTCTTCCTGCCTTCCGAAAACTCCTTAAGACTCACCTTTGCCGTCAGGCATGGGGAAACTAAACATCTCCCCTGGGCATGTTAATTTATACATGGTATGCTTGTGTGTGTTTGCTATTACATGGGGTTTTTCTTAAATCGTTAAATATTTTAATTAATTGGATTGTTGTGACTGTTTTTACTTGTTGTGAGCCGCCCCGAGTCTTCGGAGAGGGGTGGCATACAAGTCCAACTAATAAATAAATAAAATAAATAAATAAATTTACAATGGGGATGTCCCTCTAGCCTTCCTTTCATTCGGCTTAAAGCTCTGTTGGGAGAATTGGTGCTAGACGTATGGTTGGGGGTCACCACAACATGAGGAACTGTATTAAGGGGTCGCGGCATTAGAAAGGTTGAGAACCACTGGTAAGGGCTATTGCTATATCATCTTTTGCAACCAACAAAGACTGCGAAAAGCATCGTGTGGAAAGGTTCAAACAAAGTCCCTGGAGGGGGGTGGCATATAAATCCAATTAATAAATAATAAATAAATGTTGCCTTTAGCGGAGGAGGAAAGAAAGGCGAAGGAACTGAACCACAGGAGTGCATAGGGCTCTGCCTTCTCTCCACTGACGTACCTGGATTAGGATCGATGTTAGCCAAGAATTCTAAATGGGGGCGCAGCCGATTGAGGTTGGTGGGGTCCCCTGTTCGCTGCAGGACAATGGTTAATTCTTGCACGCTTTTCGCAAAGGACTCTGGAGACTGGAGCTAAGTGAAAAGAAACAGACACGCGTGATTTGCACCCATCTTAGAAACACAGAGAATGCAGAAACAGACCTCTTGGTCCATCTAGTCGGCCCTTATGCTATTTCCTGTATTCTATCTTAGGATGGATCTATGTTTATCCCAGGCATGTTTAAATTCACTCATTACAAGCAATACTCAGGGGACCCTGAGGACACACACGTTTGCCAGCAGATACGGCTCCTCTGCCACCCGTGCCATGGGTTTGCCATCACTGACTTAGAACCTCCACAGACTTCCTTCCAAGATTCTGGCCTTTAGAAAACTTTTGTTTCTCAGAGGGAAGGGCAGCACGGAGGGAAACCTCACATCCTTCAGTCCGCATAAAGAGAAGATCAGCGTTTAGGGAGCCGCAGCCCCTAGCTCAGAATCTGCCCTATGCAACTTCATCATCGGATGCATCAAAGCTCCATAATAATAATAATAATAATAATAATAATAATAATAATAATAATAATAATAATAATTTATTAGATTTGTATGCTGCCCCTCTCTGAAGACTTGGAGCGGCTCACAATGTTAACGGCAATACAATATAGTACAAATCTAATATTAAAAAACGTAAAAAACTAATTTAAAATACATGATCATAAAAATCATCTACATTCATACACACTCAATCCAACTAGTCATAATACAGAAGTCAGAAAAGGGGAGGGCATTAATCCCCCCACGCTTGGCGACAAAGGTGGGTCTTCAGCATTTTGCGGAAGGCGAGGAGGGTCGGGGCAGTTTGAATCTCCGGGGGGGAGTTGATTCCAGAGGGCCGGGGTCGCCACAGAGAAGGCTCTTCCTCTGGGTCCCGCCAGACGACATCGTTTTGTCGACAGGACCCGGAGAAGTTCGACTCTGTGGGACCTAATCGGTCGCTGGGATTCGTGCGGCAGAAGGCGGTCTCGGAGGTTGTCTAGTCCGAAGCCATGTAGGGCTTTGTAGATCATTACCAACACTTTGAATTTTGACCGGAAACTGATCGGCAGCCAGTGAAGGCCGCGGAGTGTTGACGAGACATGGGCATATCTAGGAAAGCCCATGATTGCTCTCGCGGCTGCATTCTGCATGATCTGAAGTTTCCGAACACTCTTCAAAGGTAGCCCCTTGCCACGGGTATTGTCTGTGTGTGTGTGAGAGAGAGGGCAAAGCAGCTTCTTTGGACCGCCGGAGCTGACCTTATCGATGATGGACTGCATGTGGGATTTATGGGCCAGGTCGCCGTAGAGGAGGGAGGACCACTGCTCGGGGGAGATCCGGAGACCGGCTTCCAGGGCGATGTGGACGATCTGAGCGTCGTGCTCCCTCCTCAAGGCCTCGTAGCTGCGGAATTCCTCCTTCAGCTGCATCAGGGAAGAGTCCTCGTCCCTCTTGGTGACCTGCGTAAAGAGACACACAGCCCCGCTCAAGTCGATCCGTTCTTAGATTCGCCCGGAGTCACTGCACACATACACTTTTGTTTCGCTAACCTGTTCTGTCCCAGGCTTCCTCAAACCACATAAGAACACAAGAACATAAGAAGAGCCATGCTGAATCAGGCCGAAGCCCATCGAGTCCAGCATTCTGTGTCACACAGTGGCCCACCAATTGTCCATGGGGATCTTGAGCAGAAAGAGAAGGTAAAATCCTCCCTTTCCCTTGACCCCCAACAAATGGTACCCGAGGGAATCCTGCCTGCCTCAACCAACATGGAGGCGGCACATGGACATCCGTTTCAATAACCACCCATGATACACTTGGCATCCATGAACCTGTCTAATCCTGCATTGAAGCTATCAAGGCTGACAGCTGTCACGACTTCTTCTGGAAGTGAATTCCATCAACCAAGGACCCTCTGGGCGAAGAAATATTTCCCCTTTATTTGTCCTCACTTTCTTACCTATGAGCTTTAGGGAGGGCCCCCTCATCCTAGTATTGTGTGATAGAGAAAAGAATTTTTCTCTATCCACCTTTTCTATCCCCTGCATGATTTTATACACTTCAATAAAGTCCCCTCTTAAACGCCGTCTTTCAAGGCTGAAGAGACCAAGGCGTTGCAACCTGGTTTCATAAGGGAGGGGCTCCATTTCTTTGATCATACTTGTTACCCTTTTTTGCACCACGAAGCAGACGCCTTGTCCGGACAAACTCCCTCCCCCACACTTTTTAAATTTACTTTTTATTACTTTTTTGTCTTTAAACATCATGTCATTTTTACACAGGTCTACATCCAAATCTCATACATTTTTACATATCCATTTACAATACTTCATATATTTTTATTCTCCCATTTCTTGGCCTTTTTTCCACATTGTTTCACAGTCTTTCTCTCTCTCTCTTTCCAATATTGGGCATAAGCGATTCTTGCTGCCGTGATGATATGTAATGATAGATATTGTATATCCCTTGGTTGTTATTCCTAATTAATGGTTATTATTCCTAATTTTTAAAAAAATTGGAGTGTATTCTATTTGTCTTTCTGTAAACTGTCATGAATCTTTTTCCCGTATTTTTTTGCTTTGGGGCACAACCACCACATATGAAAGAAGGTACCTACGTCTTTTTTACATTAAAACCCCACTTTTTAAACTAACTGTGAATTCCTCTCATTTACATCCAGCAAAGTCTTTCAAGGGCGAATTTACAGTCACAGACTTTATCTGGCTTGTAGAGCTGCCAGGCCGACATCTTCAAAGATTTGGGAAGGAGTCTCTGAGAGTCATGAACCAATTAAGCGAACTAATTGTCTCCTGCAAACTCTCCTCCCCTTGGGCTCCTCCTTTATTCCCTATGGAAGGGGCCTTTCATCATCCACTGTGGCCTTATTCCAAAGTCAACCCTTGTTCCTTAGCTGTTCCCTTCGTCTGGCAGCTCTGCGCATGCGCACACTGGAAACAGGCTGTTTGTCTGCCTCACCGATGTCTGACTCCAAAGGCAACTGATAACTGCCAGACAGCCCTGGCCCCATCTCTGCCTCGGACACAGAACCTTCCCCAGATGCCTGGACTGGCCCATGTTCCTCCCCAACCTTCTCACTGTCCAAATCTGCTGCCACAATGTTGTGATTCAGCCTGAGGCTCCTCAGGGAACGGCTGGAACTCTGCCGGATCCATGCTCAGAGGGGGAGGACGATGAACAGGAGGGGGAGGACCAGGCAGAAGAGGAAGAGGAGGAGGGAGAGCAACCTGAGACCCCCCGGGGGGGGGCTCTCCCCAGTGAGTAGCCTGGATTCATTAGATGAAGACGCCCAGGCTATCATAGATATGAGGCAGAGACGGGCAGCCCAAAGAAGGGGCCAATTAGCAAGGTATTTCCATCCCTGAATTGGTAACAGCTGGGTTTGGGTGTGGTTCTCCTCAGCAGGGTTGAAAAGGCAGGCCAACCCTTACTGTATTGTGGAGAGTTATCAATTGGGAGTCCTGTGACCTTGCTTCGATTCTTGGCGTCTCTGATCCTGGCTTGTGGCTTCGAAGGCTGAAGACTTGGGGGAGGCGTGGGTTTTATTACCTCCAGTGTTGTTTTTGCCAGCAAGAATCCTGTTTTATTGCCTGGCCATCGTGAAACCTCTGTGAAGCTTCATAACGTTCCTGTCTGTAAGAACAGTTTTTGTTACCTGTGTTTGCTTTCAAATATATAAACTGCCTTTGCTTTTTACCAATGTGTCTGGATACTCTTTTTAGTTGGTGTTGGCGTCTGGGGGGACCCAGACAGAACACACAATAAACTCAATAAGGTACCCAAAAAGTCACACCTTGAAGCAGGACGCCCGATAGAGTAGTTGCACCACGTGGCCGATGCTGGTTTTCGATGCCTGGGGGAACCTGGGCTCCAGGCGCTGGACCACAAACAGCACCAGGACTTTGCGGGAGAGGGCCGAGCCGTCTTCCAGTGCCAGCAGGACCAGTTTCAAGGCTTCCTCCTGCATCGCTGGGAGACCAAAGGATGGCGTTAAGGTGGGGAGAGCCAAACCGGAAGAAATGGAGCTGTCTCCTTTCTCTTCCTTGCCCGGAGCACTTCAAAATATCAATCGGAATAGAACTGGAAGGGTCCTTGGAGGTCTTCTAGTCCATACCTGTTGAAGCAGCTATACCAGTGATGGTGAAGCTATGGCAAGTGTGACACAAGTGGCACATGGAGCCATAACTGAGGGCATGCAAGACACTGCCCTAAGTCAGCTCCTGCTGATTTGGGGGCTTCTTTTCGACTATTTTTGCGCTCTCCAGGGTTCAAGAAAGCCTCCTGAAGCCTGTGGAAGGCAAAAAACAGCCCAACGGACCAACCGGAAGTTCATTTCCCATTGTCTGGTTGGTTCCTTTGGCCATTTTTCACCATCCCCACGCTTCAGGCAGCTTTCCTGAACCCCGGGAAGAGTGAAAAACAGCCCAACGGGCCTAGGTCTATGTGCATGCACAGGAGGGCAGTGCGCGGGGTGAGGCATTGGATTATAGAAACATAGAAGACTGACAGCAGAAAAAGACCTCATGGTCCATCTAGTCTGCCCTTATACTATTTCCTGTATTTTATCTTAGGATGGATATATGTTTATCCCTGGCATGTTTAAATTCAGTTACTGTGGATTTACCAACCACGTCTGCTGGAAGTTTGTTCCAAGGATCTACTACTCTTTCAGTAAAATAATATTTTCTCATGTTGCCTTTGATCTTTCCCCCAACTGACTTCAGATTGTGTCCCCTTGTTCTTGTGTTCACTTTCCTATTAAAAACACTTCCCTCCTGAACCTTATTTAACCCATATTTAAATGTTTCGATCATGTCCCCCCTTTTCCTTCTGTCCTCCAGACTATACAGATGGAGTTCATTAAATCTTTCCTGATACGTTTTATGGATGTGGGTGTGCGCATGTGCACACACTAGTGCACTAGAGTGCCTTCCGTCCCCTGTCCTATTGCTCTTCTATATCTCCTATACCTTTCTTTTATTCCTATATCTCTTCTTCTATTCTTTCATTGATATGTTCTATTACTATACCTTCTTTTCTATTTTTTCATAGATATATTTTACTATGAGTATCTCCTCTATAACCTTCATCATGTATTTTACTGTGTGTGTGTGTGTGTGTGTATAGAGCTGAAGGGATTGGATACTGTAGCCTAGAGGATAATTCTCTGCCTTACAAGGCAAAGGTTGCAGGTTCAAGTCCCAGTGGGTATGGCTAGCTGATGAGGCCAAAATAAGGCCGAAATAGATCTATCCTAGTCTCCCTTAATTTTCAAATTCAGCTTAAACATGTGACATATATATATATATACACACACACACACACACTAAAACCCTCATTGTGTATTGGACAAAATAAATAAATAAATAAACCCTTTTGGCACCCGAGCCAAAAAAGGTTCGCCATCACTGCCCTATACGATTTCAGACAAATGGCTGAAATGGGATGGGGTACTCTGCTTCAAGAATGGGTTGGACTAGAAGACCTCCAAGGTCCCTTCCAGTTCCATTCCAATTGACATTTTGAAGTTCCAGTCTCTTTTTTTAAAAAAAAACCTCCAGTGATGGAGCAACCACAACTTCTGGTGGCAAGCAGTTCCAATGGTGAACTGTCCTCCCTGTTAGGAGGTTTCTCCTTAATTCCAGGTTGCTTCTCTCCTTGATTAGTTTCCATCCATTGTTTCTTGCCCTGCCTTCAGGTGCTTTGGAGAATAGGTGGACCCCTCTCGTCTTTGTGGCAGCCCCTCAAATACTGGAGTACGGCTATGATGTCACCCCTTGTCCTTCTTTTCTCAAGGCTGCGCGCACCCAATTCCTGCAAATGTTCTTCATGTTTCAGCCTTCAGCCCTCTACTTATCTTAACGGTTCTTCTTTGGCCTTTCCCCAAAGTCTCAACATCTTTTTTGTAACCTGGTGACCAAAAGTAGATACAGTATTCTAGGGGTGGCCTTACTAAAAGCTTGATAAAGCGCTACTAACACTTTGCACGATCTTGATTCTATGCCTCTGTTTATTTATTTATTATTTAATTGGATTTGTATGCCGCCCCTCTCCGAGGACTCTTAGACAGATCCTCGGTGGCGTAGTGGTTAGAGTGCAGTTCTACAAGCTACTTCAGCTGTTTGGCAGATCGAATCTCAGTAGGCTCAAGGTTGACTCATCCTTCCATCCTTCCAAGATTGGTAAAATGAGGACCCAAATTGTTGGGGGCAAGAGGCTGACTCTCTGTAAACTGCTTAGAGAGGGCTATAAAGTACTGTGAAGCCGTCTACAAGTCTAAGAGCTATTGCAATCTTCCTTCCTTCCTTCCTTCCTTCCTTCCTTCCTTCCTTCTGCCTTCGCTCCCTCCCATCCATCCATCCATCCATCCATCCATGATCCCCAGTAGTTAGAAAGCAATATTGCAGACTGACTGTCTACTGGTAGGAGTTCAATTCTGACTGCCTCAAGGTTGACTCAGCCTTCCATCCTTCCAAGATTGGTAAAATGAGGATCCAAATTGTTGGGGGCAAGAGGTTGACTCTCTGTCAACTGCTTAGAGAGGGCTGTCAAGCACTGTGAAGCGGTATATAAGTCTAAATGCTACTGCTACTGCTACTGCTAGACACCCAAATGATTGTGATTGGATTTTGGGGGGCTAATACCTCTCACTCCAGCCCTTTTCTTTAAACTGGCTTAGAAACATAGAAACATAGAAGATTGATGGCAGAAAAAGACCTCATGGTCCATCTAGTCTGCCCTTATACTATTTCTTGTATTTTATCTTAGGATGGATATATGTTTATCCCAGGCATGTTTAACTTCAGTTACTGTGGATTCACCAACCACGTCTGCTGGAGGTTTGTTCCAAGGATCTACTACTCTTTCAGTAAAATAATAATAAACAAATGCTTTTGACCTTTCCCACAACTAACTTCAGATTGTGTCCCCTTGTTCTTGTGTTCACTTTCCTATTAAAAACACTTCCCTCCTGAACCTTATTTAACATTTAACATATTTAAATGTTTTGATCACGTCCCCCCTTTTCCTTCTGTCCTCCAGACTCTACAGATTGAGTTCATTAAGTCTTTCCTGATACGTTTTATGCTTAAGACCTCCCACTATTTTTGTAGCCTGTTTTTGGACTGGTTCAATTTCATCCATCTCTTTGTGTAGGTGAGGCTTATATTTTACTGAAAGAATAGTAGATGCTTGGAACAAACTTCCAGAAGACGTGGTTGGTAAACTTCCTGCAGACATGATCTTCAGTTTTAAAGCTGATAAAATAACGAAAGGAACTGTGTTCTCCGCCTGCCACTCACCCGGCCCGAGGAACTGGCACCCCCTGGCCCGGACAGCGGCCCAGAGATTGGCCGAGAGCTGCTGAGGGTTCTGGTGTGCCAAGATGAGCTCGGTGACGGTTCTTTCTCCCAGGGACCGAGCTGCTCGCATGGCCCTGATGCGGCCTTCTTCTTCCACCAGCTGGCAGTTCACCAGGGTCACCAGCTTGCGTTGCATCGGCCGGCTCAGCGCGCTCTGATTTAAGCTGGCCACACCTTTGAGGAACAGAAAGAGAGTGACGTTTATCAGGCAGGGGTGGAATTCCAATTCCCCCCCACTACCGGTTCTGAGGGTGTGTGGTAAGTGGATGTGACTATCTCGACATCACTCATGGTAAGGTGAGGTGGCACCTTCTCTTCCCCCCTCCCTCCCCTCTTTCTCTTCCCCCTCCCTTTCTTTCTTTCTCTTCCCTCTTTCTCTCTCTTCCCACTCCCTCCTCTCCCTCTCCCTCACCTCTTTCTCTTTCTCCCTTTCCCTCCCTCCATCTTTCTCTTCCCCCTTCTCTTCCTCTCTTCCCTGCTTCCTCCCTCTCTCCCTCACCTCTTTCTCTCTCTTCCCTGCTTCGTCCCTCTCTCCCTCACCTCTTTCTCTCTCTTTCCCTCTTTCTCTCCCTCGCTACTTTCTCTTCCCCCTTTCTTTCTCCCCCCCCTTCCTTGCTCTTTCCCTCCCTCACCTTTCTCTTCCTTCCTTCTTTCTTTCCCCCTTCCTCCCTTTCTCTTCCTCTCCCTCTTTCCCTCCCTGGCCTTTCTCTTTTCCTTCCCTCTCTTTTGCTCTTTCCCCCTCTCTCCCTTTCTCTTCTCCCTCTCTTCTCCCTTTCCTCCCTCCCTCACCTTCCTCTTTCTCTTCTCCGTCTCTCTTTCCTCCTTCCTTCCTCCTTCGTCTCTTTCTCTTCCCCTTCTTCTCTTCCCCCTTTCTCCCTCTCTCCTTCCCTCCCCCTGCTCTCTTTCTATTCCCCCTCTCTTTCTCTCTTCCCCCCTCCCTCCCTCTTTCCCTCTGCCCCCTCCAAACCATGCCCACCAAGCCACACCCATAGAACAGACATAAAAGTTTGTCCAAGTCTTCTAGCCTTCAATCTGGCTGCTTCTCACCTCTTTCTCATGCTTGCTGGTGTGGGAGGGGCAGGGAGGGGCCAGTCAATGGTGGGATTAATCTCCAAACTACACATAATTGCTGCCATTGCCTCTATAGAACCTATCCAAACCTGCTGAATTTCAGCTCTGGTATCAGGGTGAGGATTCCGTGCTTCGCCTTCAGAAACTCTCCTTAAAATACGCTCTATGTCGAAATACGCTCTATATTCTCAGCCTGTCCTAATGCTGTGACCCCTTAATATAGTTCCTCATGTCGTGGTGACCTCCCACCATAGGTCTAGCGCCGATTCTCCCAACAGGGATTGAAGCAGATTGAAGCAGGAAGGTCAGAGGGACACGCCCACTGTCAACGCCTGATTGGCCGGATTGTAAAAATACCCACCTTTGTCGTCAGGCATGGGGGGAACTGAGATTTTCCCTTCCCCCTAGGCCTATGCAATTTATGCATGGTATGCTTGTGTGTATGTTTGGTTTTTTAAATAAGGGTTTCTAAAATTATTTTAAATATTAGATTTGTTACATGTCTACGGAGAGGGGCGGCATACAAATCTAATAAATAAATAAATAAATAAATAAATAAATAAATAAATAAATAAATAAATAAATAAATAAATAAATAAATAAATAAATAAATAAATAAATAAATAAATAAATAAATAAATAAATAAATAAATAAATAAATAAATAAATAAATAAGCAAGCAAGCAAGCAAGCAAGCAAGCAAGCATTGCATTGGCTGCCGATCAATTTCCGGTCACAATTCAAAGTGTTGGTCATGACCTTTAAAGCCCTTCATGGCACTGGACCAGAATATCTCCGAGACCGCCTTCTACCGCACGAATCCCAGCGACCAATTAGGTCCCACAGAGTGGGCCTTCTCCGGGTCCCGTCAACTAAACAATGTCGGTTGGCGGGCCCCAGGGGAAGAGCCTTCTCTGTGGCGGCCCCGACCCTCTGGAACCAACTCCCCCCGGAGATTAGAACTGCCCCTACTCTCCCTGCCTTCCGTAAACTTCTTAAAACCCACCTCTGTCGTCAGGCATGGGGGAACTGAAACACCTCCCCCGGGCATGCACATTTTATGTATGGGATGTTTGAGTGTATGCTTGTTAACAAAATGGGGTTCTTTTAAATGTTTTAAATTATATTTGGATTTGTTACAAACTGTTGTGTTGTGCTGTGAGCCGCCCCGAGTCTGCGGAGAGGGGCGGCATACAAATCTAAATAAATAAATAAATAAATAAATAAAGTAAGCAAGCAAGCAAACAAACAAACAAACAATAAAATGTTCCAAGATGCCAGAATAGAAGCTTTAGTTCCTAACACCATGGAAATTTTGTCTTTTCCTTTGATCTTAGGGGACCCCTATGAAATGATCGTTCAACCCCCAAAGGGGTCCCAACCCCTAGGTTGACAACCACTGCTTAAGAACAGGGGACTCTTATGTTCAGGTCCCAATTCAAGCTGCCTGCTGAAGGGGAGACCCGGCTTTGGCCCAGAGGAAGCTGGGGGTGGGGCACATAAACTTACCCTTGCTTCCACTGAGTGGCTTTAAATAAAGAGCTAGGTCTTCCACGCATTTCTTCGCCACCTCGTAGTGCTTGTCTTCTCCGGTGTTGCTCAGCTTGAGAGCCTGGCGATCGGGCACCTACGTTTATAAAAGGGGGAGGGGGACAGGAGGGGAAAATGCGATCAGGGAAAGGATGCCCCAGAAGCCTCCCGCTACTGCTGCTACCAGTTTGCCAAACTGGATGAACTGGGACCAACCCACCGCCGCCCTTGATTTACAAGATTTTTGTTTCAAAGTCTGAGGTTTAAGCCCATTAAATGGCTCATTTGAGTGTGTGTTGCAGCTGTGGGGGGCGGTTGTATATTTGTGGGGCATTATTATTTTGTGCTTTAGCATTGTTATTTGTTTTAAGAGCCGGGGTGGCGCAGGGGTTAGAGTGCAGCACTGCAGGGGACTCCAGCTAACTCCTATCTGGAGTTCAGCAGTTCAAATCTCACCACTGGCTCCAGGTTGACTCAGTCTTCCAATGTGGGTCAAAGGAGGACCCAGATTGTTGGGGGCAAGAGGCTGATTCTGTAAACCGCTTAGAGAGGGCTGTCAAGCACTGTGAAGTGGCATATAAGTAAGTGCTATTGCTATTCATTGTGCAGAATGCTATTGCTATTCATCAAGCATTCGTGCAGAATGCGGCCGTGAGAGCTATCATGAGCTTTGCTAAATATGCCATCTCATCAACACTCCGTGGCTTGCATTGGCTGCCGATCAGTTTCCGGTCACAATTCAAAGTGTTGCTTATGACCTATAACGCCCTACATGGCATTGGACCAGAATACCTTCGGGACCGCCTTCTGCCGCACGAATCCCAGCGACCGATTAGGTCCCACAGAGTCGGCCTTCTTCGGGTTCCATCGACCAAACAATGTCATCTGGCGGGATCCAGGAGAAGAGCCTTCTCTGTGCCGACCCCAGCCCTCTGGAATCAACTCCCCCTGGAGATCAGGACTGCCCCCACCCTCCTTGCCTTTCGCAAACTACTGAAAACCCACCTATGCCGCCAGGCTTGGGGGACATAACTGACCCTTAGCTGTTTCGTTTTAATTGGATGGTATGACTGTTTTATAATGGGTTTTTATAATTGTTTTTAATATTAGATTTGTGCTTTGTATTTTGTTGTGAGCCACTCCGAGTCTTTGGAGGGGGGTGGCATACAAGTCTAATAAATTATTATTATTATTATTATTATTATTATTATTATTATTATTATTAATATTATTATTATCTGGCTACATACCGTATTTTTCAGAGTATAAGACGCACCGGAGTATAAGACACATCTTAGTTTTTTGGGGGGAGAAATAGGGGCAAAAAAAATCTACCTATCAGGTATTCATCTGGCTAGCGTCCTTAGTCTGGTCAGCCTCAGCACATTATTTAATCCCCTGGTTAGAAATTTAAAAAACTCTTATTCAGAGCGAGCAGTAATGGAAAAGCCGCCTGCAAAACTTAGGGTTGGAAAAAACCTTCTTTGGAGCAAGTAGCAATGAAAAAGCCTGCAAGCTGGGAAGATCGTCAGTGCCTCATTAGGGTTGGGGGAAAGTAATCTTCAAAAGCACCCAAATTTTCAGGCTCTTTTGCCGGTGTGTGTGTGTATGTGTGTGTGTGCATCTTATACTCTGAAAAATATGGTAAATAAGCAAATAAATAAATCTTCCTTCTCCTGTTTGATTGCAGGTTGCAGATTTCTTTCACCAAGACAACTAGACACAAGAACAGTTTTTTTCCGAACGCCATCACTCTACTAAACAAATAATTCCCTCAACACTGTCAGACTTTTTACTAAATCTGCACTTCTATTCTACTAGTTATTCTCATCATTCCTTTCACTCATTTCCTCCCACATTGACTGTATGACTGTAACTTGTTGCTTATATCCTAAGATTTTTATTAATATTGCTTCTTCATTGCATATTTGACCCTTATGACAATCATTAAGTGTTGTACCACATGATTCTTGACAAATGTATATTTTATTTTATGTACGCTGAGAGCATCTGCACCAAGACAAATTCCTTGTGTGTCCAATCACACTTGGCCAATAAAATTCTATTCTATTCTATTCCATTCTCCTTTCCCAGCCTCTGCACCAAGTCAACGTCCCTGTGTGTGTGTGTGTGTGTTTTGCCTCTCCCTTTACCTGGGCTCCCACTAACTGGAGCAGGGCGAAGTTGATGGGCAGCACCTCGATGTCAGTGTGGATGGCGGTCTGGTCGAAAGGGCAGGCCTTGCGGTGCAGCTTACTCAGGCAGCTCTGGCAGACGGTGTGGGAGCAGCCGAGGCTGATGGGCTTGTGGACGTTCTCGTCAAACTCATTGTAGCAGATGGGGCAGGAGAGGAACTCCGTCCACTGGGCGGCCTGCACGGGCATTGTGGAACGCAGGGCCCCCCGTTTCAGCCGCTAGCACTCCATGTTGGCACCGCCCAGAGGTTGGGAGCTGAGAGAGAAACAAAAACCGTGCCAGAAAAACTTTGATAAGAAAAGTACCGGTAGGCATTCAGAATTACATGTCTTGGGTTGGAAGGATGCGACAAAATGGACAAGGCAAAATTGGTATAGGTACACGGTGGACCATATTCAATTTGAAATTATGGATAAAAGGATAAATTTGGATAATGAAACTGAACTGAGACAACTGATGGGACGGTGGGACAAGGTAAGACGATATATGATGAGTAGAATCCGAGACCAAGCTACAAGAAATAAATTGGAATCACTCTATAATATGTAAATAGATATATTGCTCTTGGGTCAAAGTGGATTATATAAGACTACTGCTCATCTGTCTGGAACCCATACCACATCGCAGACATCAACACCCTTGAAAATGTCCAAAGATATTTCACTAGAAGAGCCCTTCACTCTTCCACTAGAAACAGAATATCCTACGAAAATAGACTAACAATCCTGGGCCTAGAAAGCCTAGAACTACGGCACCTAAAACACAATTTGAGTATTGCCCACAAGATCATATGCTGCAAGGTCTACCGGTCAATGACTACTTCAGCTTCAACCGCAAGAACACAACAGCACGCAACAGATTCAAACTTAATACGAACCGCTTCAAACTTGACTGTAAAAAATATGATTTCAACAATAGAGTTATCGAAGCGTGGAACTCATTACAAGACTCAATTGTGTCAACCCCTAACCCCCAACACTTCTCCCTTAGACTCTCCATAACCTCTCCAGGTTCCTAAGAGGCCAGTAAGGGGGCGTACATAAGTGCACTGGTGTGCCTTTCGTCCCCTGTCCAATTGTCTTTCCTTTCTTTCTCCTATCTTATATACTCTCTTCCTTTCATATATCCTCTCCTCTAAGTTCACTTTCACCCTCATTTATATTATCACATGTCTATTTCTCTTCCTATGTATTTATGTATTGGACAAATGAATAAATAAAATAAAATAAAAAAATAAGAAACACCCCCGACTTGGTGGTGAGGTATGTGTGTGTGTTGGGGTGCTGGGCACATTTCACTATGCACTGTTTTATGTTGTGTGTGTATTAAATCTGTTAAAAATTAATAAAAATACTTTAAAAAAAAAGAATTTCATATCTTAACGGGGCTGGGGATGATCTTCGCAGAATACAGTGGTACCTCTACTTAAGAACTTAATTCATTCCATGACCAGGTTCTTAAGTAGAAAAGTTTGTAAGAAGAAGCAATTTTTCCCATAGGAATCAATGTAAAAGCAAATAATGTGTGCGATTGGGGAAACTACAGGGAAGGTGGAAACCCTGTTTCCTCCCAGGAGATTCCTAGAGGGGCCTCACGGAGGCTTCTTCCCGCCTTTTCCGGCCCTGTTTCCTCCCAGGATATTCCTAGAGAGGCTCCACGGAGGCTTCTCCCCGCCTTTTCCGGCTCTGTTTCCTCCCAGGATATTCCTAGAGAGGCTCCATGGAGGCTTCTTCTTGCCTTTTCCGGTTAGTTTCAGAGGCTCGGGTTTGTAAGTAGAAAATTGTTCTTGAGAAGAGGCAAAAAAATCTTGAACACCCGGTTCTTATCTAGAAAGGTTCGAAGGAGAGGTGTTCTTAGGTAGAAGTACCACTATATTGGAAAGGGGAAGAACATTGCAAGGTGAAGAGATAATTAAGAAGATACTACTGTGCAGAAATGGATAGACTGACACTGAAAACCAAACAGAAAGAAAACACAGAATATTATCAAACATATACTGCTCAAATAAATAAAAGGGAACACTCAAAGAACACCTCCTAGATCTGAATGAATGAAATATTCTCACTGACTACTTTGTTCTGGACAAAGTTGAATGTGCACAACAGCATGTGAAATTGATTGTCAATCAGTGTTGCTTCCTAAGTGGACAGTTTGATTTGCTTGGAGTTATATTGTGTTGTTTAAGTGTTCCCTTTATTTTTTTTGAACAGTGTACATTTCAGGCTTAAACCATTTTATTTTGGATCCTTGGTCTGCCAAACTTTATACTATGCATTTTCTATGGTGGAGAAATGGGAGGGGGGGGGTTGAATGAGGTTGTTAGTACAGTATAGCAACAGCACTTAGACTTCATAGTGCATTTACAGCCCTCTCTAAGCAATTTACAGAATCAGCCTCTTGCCCCCAACAATCTGGGTCCTCATTTAACCCACCTTGGAAGGATGGAAGATTGAGTCCCCCATGAGCTGGTGGTGAGATTTGAACTGCTGAAACTGCAGCTAGCTGTTAGCTGAAATAGCCTGCAGTGCTGGACTCTAACCATTGCACCACCCCAACTCCAACGCATTTGTTATGTAGCCATAACAAATTTTTTTCTAGAAAGCCAAGGTCATCCTTTGTCTCTGATCTCTTGCACCTGGACAGAAGGAAATGGCTGGACTCTGCCAGCATGGCAATTGAAGATTGGACAACTTGATGGATTTGTGGGTGTGGGGGCAAGGATTTGAACTTTCAACTGGGGGAGGGGTGTGTGAAACCTGGAGGACTTCAGATTTGGGTTTCACCCAGATGTGCCAACATGGCTCTATTAATAAATCTGAACTTTGAGGAATCCTTTGCCTCTGACTCTGATTTAATTTTTGATGCTGTTTGGAACCTTGACATTTTATTTTACCAGTGATTGGAAAAAAGGGTGGAGAGTAAGAAGAATAGACTAGACTAGACTAGAATCGACAGAGAATAGAACAGAACAGAAGAGAAGTGGAGTGGAGAATAGAATAGAATAGAAAGAGTTGGAAGGGACCTTGGAGGTCTTCTAGTCCAACCCCCCTGCTCAGGCAGGAAACCCTACTTTTCTTTCTTTCTTTCTTTCTTTTCTTGGATTTGTATGCCGCCCCTCTCCGCAGACTCGGGGCGGCTAACAGCAACAATAAAACAGTATATAACAAATCCAATACTAAAAACAGTTAAAGGCCCAATTATATAAAAACCAATCATACATACAGACATACCATGCATAAAATTGTAAAGGCCTAGGGGGAAAGTATATCTCAGTTCCCCCATGCCTGGCGGCAGAGGTGGGTTTTAAGCAACTTTCGAAAGCCAAGGAGGGTGGGGGCAATTCTAATCTCTGGGGGGAGTTTCCACTTCAGACAGACAGTTATCCAACACCTTCTTAAAAACTTCCAGTATTGGAGCATTCACAACTTCTGGTGGCAAGCTGGTTCCATTGATTAATTTTTCTAACTGTTCGGAAATTTCTCCTTAGTTCTAAGTTGCTTCTCTCCTTGTTTAGTTTCCACCCATTGCTTCTTGTTCTACCCTCAGGTACTTTGGAGAAGAGCTTGACTCCCTCTTTTTTGTGGCAACCCCTGAGATATTGGAAGACTGCTATCCTGTCTCCCCTGGTCCTTTTTTTTCAATGGAATCTGAATTGTTAAGCAAATAAAACACCCAGACAACACGATGTTTATCAAGCACTAAGAAACTATTTAATGCCCTGGCCTCCCTTGGGCTCAATTAGGACTGTAAGTCAATGATTTCTGTATCAAAGTACCAAGCTACTTTGCCCATTGCTAACATCTTCTCTTTCAGCCACTCCGACAAATTCCACTTACGTTTATATGGGGTTTTTAGGAGGCGTTATAAAACTACCACCAGCAATCTGGCATCGAAAGAAATACTGCTTCAGAGCCGCGAAAGTTGGCTTCTGGCACCTATTGCTAAGAGCTGTTGCAGACAGTCTCTCTCGACTGGGGAATTTGCTCCGCCAGAGATCTCTACTACAATTACCCACGGTTAGAAGAACACCCGTGCCCAGAGGCGTCGTTTCACCATCTTCAAGCAAATAAGTGCTAGGAACAATAGAGAATTCATAATGTTTAACTTAACTGAGCCTTAAGCAACGCTTAAAAAAAAGTATGCAGGATAAGTCTTCAAAAGTCTGCACAAGGAAAAGAATCTTAACATTAAAAAACTAACGTATTTTTCAGAGTGTAAGATGCACTACAGTATAAGACACACTGGTTTTGGAGGAAGAAAAAAAGGGGGAGGGAATCTACCTACCAGGTATTCATCTGGCTAGCTAGCATCCTTAGTCTATTCAGCTTCATCACATTATTTTATCCCCTGGTTAGGGCTTTAAAAACCTTATTCAGAGGGAGTAGCAATTAAAAAAAAAGCCTGCAAGGATTTTGGGCTGGAAAAAAAACTTTGGAGTAGCAATGAAAACAAGCCTGCAAACTTGGAAGATCGTTAGCACCTTGTTAGGAGTGGGGAAAAAAGTTTTGGAAAAAGCTGCATCCGGAGTATAAGACACTCAAATTTTCAGCCTCTTTTAGGGTGGGAAAAGGTATGTCTTATACTCCAAAAAATACGGTATATGCATAATTTAGTATTTATTTTGTCATGTTTATGTGAGTGCCTATTGGAGGTGGTGACCCTTTGAGAGTTGCCAAACACAACACAATTTTATTTTAATGTATGGTGATCAGTGTACAGTGTTCCCTCGATTTCCGCGGGGGATGCGTTCCAAGACCGCCCGCGAAAGTCGAATTTCCATGAAGTAGAGATGCAGAAGTAAATACACCATTTTTGGCTATGGACAGTATCACAAGCCATTCCTTAACACTTTAAACCCTTAAGTTACCATTTCCCATTCCCTTAACAACCATTTACTCACCATTATTACTGGTACTCACCATTGAATAAGACACTTAGTGATGCTGATATTTATAAACATAATTATTTATTAACAATAATTATTTTTTTTGTTATTTATTTGCAAAAATTATTAGTTTGGCGATGACGAATGATGTCATCGGGTGGGAAAAACCGTGGTATAGGGAAAAAACCACAAAGTATTTTTTAATTAATATTTTTTGAAAAACCGTGGTATAGGCTATTCGCGAAGTTCGAACCCGCGAAAATCAAGGGAACACTGTACATTCAAAGTGACAATAAAGTTATTCCAAGTTCAGTTCTGAGAAGCCTTTTGCTCCATCAGGGAAAAAAAAATCTACTGCCTGCATTTTAACATTAGGGGAACTAGTCCTCATGCAATCCATCCCCCAGATCTGAATTACAAGAACTGATGAAAAAAGAAAGAGATGGGAGGATAAGAAAACCACAGGGCACTCTGCAATGTTTTTTTCTACAGGAACACCTATAGCAAAACAACAACAAAAACAACATATATCTTAAGATACCTGGTTGATACCTAGGATGCTGGCAGCAATCCATGTCAACCATCAACTCCAGTTTTTAATGTTCAGTTGACTGAGTTTCATGTTTAATGAATAAAAGAGATAATAATAAAAAACACTCCGCAGTCTGCATTGGTTGCCGATCAGTTTCCGGTCACAATTCAAAGTGTTGGTTATGACCTATAAAGCCCTTCATGGCACCGGACCAGATTACCTCAGGGACCGCTTTCTGCCGCACGAATCCCAGCGACCAGTTAGGTCCCACAGAGTGGGTCTTCTCCGGGTCCCGTCAACTAAACAATGCCGCTTGGCGGGACCCAGGGGAAGAGCCTTTTCTGTGGCGGCCCCAGCCCTCTGGAACCAACTCCCCCCAGAGATTGCCCCCACCCTCCTTGCCTTTCATAAGCTACTTAAAACCCACCTCTGCCGCCAGGCATGGGGGAATTAAGATTCCTTCTCCCCCTAGGCCTTTACAATGTTTGTATGTATGTTTGGTTTTTATATTAAGGGGTTTTTAATTCGCTTTTAGTATTGGATTATTATTCTATACTGTTTATGATTGCTGTTAGCCGCCCCGAGTTTTCGGAGAGGGGCGGCATGTGTATATATATATATATTTTTTTTTCTTATGTCGGATCACCCTGGTATATTTTTTTTTTTAAGGAACGTCACAGCTCCTCTTTTTTGCCTATAGGCCCAACCTAGGGCCACTGCAAGGCAGTAATATATTTATAGCCGACAAACTATATTTTGTATGTGTATGTTGTAGCTATAAACATTTAACACATATATATATATATATATATATATATATATATATATATATATATATATATATAATGCACCACATCCAAGAATTTTACAAAATTCATCAAGAAATTGCAGCTTCCTGCAATAATACCAGAACTGGAATAAAATTGTGGTACTCAGAACGAGAACTGGAAATGTTACGGAGAGACAGGCTGGAAAATAGTGGCGGTCTGATGAGCTTCGCGAAATTCAGCTCGACGAACTGCTGCCAGGGAGGCCATTTTTGGATGACCGCTACAAAGCTGGGGCAACTGGACCACATTTATGTGCACAAGCGGTGTCTGGACAAATTGCGGAAACCGGGTGAGAAAGTGACCAACTCACAGGTAAAGGCAACTTTTAATTTGGATTTTTAAAGAATTTCCCAAGCTGGAATAGTGGCTATTTGGCACTTGGGAATGGTACAAAGGGGGAAAAAAGGAGGCTAAAGCATTAAAGCCCAAGAAGATAATTTGTATTTTGGATAAAATATGAATTGGACAAACACAAATAACAGACGGAAGAAATTGGTGAAAAAATTCTTCTTTTTTGTGGATTTAAAGCTATTTGACAGTTTTGACAATCAACTGGGAGTGTATTGTGGAGTAGAGAGAAAAAATATTGCAACCACTGCCATCTACTGGAGAGAAGAAAATATTGCAACTGTTAACATCTACTGGACAGAAGAAAATATTGCAACCATTGCCATCTACTGGACGGAAGAAAATATTGCAATGATTGTAATATGTGGATTGTAAAAGAGAAAGTAAGGGCTGTCTGGCCTTGACTGAAAGAGGATAATGAAAGCCTGTGTTGTGAAAGGAGTGTGTTTGTTTGGCTTTGTTTTTCTACGCTGGCTGGTGGAGGATAACAAACTTTGGCATTGAATTGGATTGCATTATTATTTGAATTGGATTTAATAGAAATTGAAAATAAAAAAGAGGTTATAGGGACCTTAAGTGTTAGCTTAGCGTGATAATATAAAAAGCTTAAATTGGCAATATGGCGATTTGGATGTATTTGTTATGTTAAAAAATGTGTGCAAAACTAAAAGGCGACACTCCCCCCGCCCTCAAAACTTTGTTGGAATACATAGAATATGAAACAGTAGAAGAGTCAGACATTTTGTAGGAACACACAGAGCAGAAAATAGAAGAGGAGGTGGTAAAAGAGAGAAAGGAGAAACAAGAAAATAATACAGAAGATGAAGGGAGTGGATTTTTTTTTTTTTAAAGTGGATGATTTCACTGGGATTTACAGTGGCAAAAATATATATATATATAAGGGTAATATTACTTAAAAAAGAATCAACCAAAGAGTAAAATGGGAAATTGTGGAAAGATATTAGAGACTAGTGGGAGAATCAAATGAATAATAAATTTAAAAGAGAGAAAAAAGACTCAGGAGAAAAGATATAAGATACATTAAAAAAAAAGAGAAGCTGCTAAGGGGATGCGATAAAAGGAGAAAATAAAGAAGTAGAATTGGTGAGAGACCAAAGGAAAATGGGTAAAAAAGGAGGGTGAGTAAAAAGAAAAGAAAAGGTTCATATTTAGACTTAAGAAAAATGTAATATTTGTAATGGGGAATAGTTGAGCAAGTTTAAGGTTTATGTTAAAATTTAGTGGAAAAAGTAGGATGGGGAATATGATACTTTTAAAATTGTGAATTATTAATCAAATTATAAGAGTTTTGTGTAAGATTTGAGGATGACGATGTATACTGATTACAGCAACAGAACGGTAGATGAATGTGAAAATGAAAAGGTAACTTGTTTCACTTTGAAAGATAATTTAAATTAAGGTAATCAAAATATGACAAGATAAATAGTGGGATAGTAAATATGAAAAATGTATGTAGTAAATAAGATCATTAATTTATGTTATTGCAAGGGAATAGGAATTTGGGTTAGTAATATTTATGTATGTACTAAGAAGAATATATGTTAAGAGAAATACATAATGAGAATTGTTATAGGTTGGAACAGTGAAATGGTAATGGAATGGATTATGGATATGAAAAGCTATATGAGATTGAGCCAGACAACACTTTGTGCAGAAAATATGTATTGTTAATTGGGGGAAAAAACCATTATTAAAAATAATCACCTGAGCTACTCAGAACATCACTTGGTTTTATACCTAAGGATGCAGCGCAAGTCGATGATATTTGTGATACATTTTTAAATGTTCAGTTGACTGAGTTTCATGTTCAATGAATAAAAGAATAATAATAATAATAATAATAATAATAATAATGAATAATAATAATGAAGAAGAGGAGAAGGAAGAAGAGGAAGAGGTAGTAGAAAGAGGAGGAGAAGAAGAATTATACATTTTAAAAAGATATTTGGCTTGATACCTACGAAGCTGGTACCAACCAGTATCAACCATCAGCGCCAGTCAATGATATTTGTGATACCTTTTTAAATGTTCAGTTGACTGAGTTTCACCTTCAATGAATAAAAGAGATAATTCTACCACAACCAATAATAATGATAATAATAACAACAATATCCTACCAAAGGTGTAGGTGGGAGGGAGGCCACTATTGCATGCACTCCCTTAATAATAATAATAATAATAATAATAATAATAATAATAATAATAATAATAATAATAATAATAATAATAACCTACCAAGCATGTAGGTGGGAGGGAGGCCACTATTGCATGCACTATTGCTTCCTCCCCAACAATCCAAGGCTTTCCCCCCACCGGCTTGCAAAGCCCGGGGGGGGGGCGTCACGTGCAACCCATGACAACCCCCCCCGAACTTTGGATCAGCAGGGACCCCCCCCACCCCTCCCTTGTCCAGGAGCAGCAAAGACACCCCCCCAACTCCCAAAATCAAGCGACCCTTTTCTGGGTGGTCGTGGGGAGGAGAGACCCCTCCCCCGGCCCTTCAAGGCTGTTCCTTCTTTGGGGGGCCCCTCCCCTCCCTGAAAAGGCCTCGAGAGGGGCTGTCTCTTTCCTGAGGGGTGGAGGAGGGGTCTCCCGGGCGCTCCCCTCCCCCTTCTCCCCACGGTCCGAAGTCCCTTCCACGTCCCCACAGCCTCCTCCCCTTACTTGCGGGAGGGGCCAGGCCTCTTCTTACAGCCCCCGTGGGGCGAACCGCAGAGCGGCCCGTCGGCGACGGCGGCGGCGTCGCCTCCTCCTCCTCATCGCGGTGACAGCCGGGAGGCCCGCCCACCCGAGCCGCGCCCCCCTCCTCTCGCGAGACTTCTATCTCTATCGCTCGCGCGAGCCTCTCCCGTCAGAGAGAGACGAGGCGCGCGTGCCAGACAGGACGCTCTTTCTCTATGGCCCCCCCACTCCTCCAGCCCCGCCCTGGAGAGGGCGTGACTCACATTTGCATAGATACCGCCAACTCTCGGAGCGGCGGAGCCATGGTCGAAGGATGCAGGAAGGAGAGTTTTGTTTTATTCAAGTGAATATTTGGATATTTGTAAAAGAGGATTTAAGTGGGCGATGCAACCCGTGGGGCAGGAGTTGCCTTCAACACGTTGCGGCTGCTTCATGTCTAGGAGAGGAGCAACCTGAAATTAAGTGGAAATTTCCTAACAGGGAGGACAATGAGCCAGTGGAACTGCCTGCCACTGGAAATTGTGGTTAGAAAAGTGAAATATCTTATTATAACTAAATAGCCGGATATAAAGTATGGGAATCTGAGAGTTAATAAGAAAAGGAACTGGGAAAAATAGGTAATAGATGAAAACAAATATGAACCATTGATGTCATGCAGTGTAGAATATGAAAAAGGAAAGGAATATGCTGTCAGAGACAGCGGGGGAGGGGGATTTTTGTGTATACTGTAATTGACAGCAGAAAAAGACCTCATGGTCCATCTAGTCTGCCCTTATATTATTTCCTGTATTTTATTTTAGGATGTATGCATGTTTATCCCAGGCATGTTTAAATTCAGTTCGTGTGGATTTACCAACCACGTCTGCTGGAAGTTTTTTCCAAGCATCTACTACTCTTTCAGTCAAATATTTTCTCACGGGGCTTCTAATCTTTCCCCCAGCTAACCTCAGATTGTACTCCCTTGTTCTTGTGTTCACTTTCCTATTAAAAACACTTCCTCCTGAACCTTATTTAACACTTGAACATATTTCAATGTTTCGATCATGTCCCCCCTTCCCCTTCTGTCCTCTAGACCAGTGTTTCCCAACCTTGGCAACTTGAAGATATCTGGACTTCAACTCCCAGAATTCCCCAGCCAGCATTCGCTGGCTGGGGAATTCTGGGAGTTGAAGTCCAAATATCTTCAAGTTGCCAAGGTTGGGAAACACTGCTCTAGACTATACAGATTGAGTTCATGAAGTCTTTCCTGATAAGTTTTATGCTTAAGACCTTCCACCATTTTTGTAGTCCATCTTTGGAGCAGTTCAATTTTATCCATATCTTTTTGTAGGTGAGGTGTCCAGAACTGGACACCATAATAAATAAATAATAAATAAATACATATTCCAAATGTAGTCTCATCAGTGCTCTATACAGCGGGATCACAATCTCCCTCTTCCTGCTTATTATACCTAAGTATGTGTTATTCCCGGCTTAGAATTAATAGGAATAAGAGACAATACATATTCTGGAAGCTATAGTGGTTAATTTGAGAATAAAGTTAAAAATTAATTGATGGTAGACACAGACAAAACCAGGCTTGGAAGTGGCAGCATCAGATGAGTAACATATACCTAGAGTAAAGAGTTATATACACAGAAAAGTTATAAACATAATGATTGTAGCAGAGACACCGTTAGTCTAAAAATGCATGGCATATGCCATCAGTCTGTTAAATATGAGGTGAACTAGGACAAGGAGCACTCAGAGAGAGGTAAAGAGGCAGAAAGAGGAAGTAGAAAGGTGAAGAGAGGGAAGAAAGAATGGAAGGAAGGAGGAGAGAGAGAGAAGGAGTAAGGAAGGAGGAGGAGATGGAGAAAGGAGGGGAGTGTAATGGAAGGAAGGAAAAACAGACTGATGAACAGGATAAAAATAGGTGCAAAACAGGATATTGACTTTTGGTTGATTGAATAAAAATGTATAAATATGTGTGTTATTGACATTTCAAGGTATAGGTTTTGACATAATATGCCCATGTTACACCAATACTCCGCAATCTGCATTGGTTGCTGATCAGTTTCCGGTCACAATTCAAAGTGTTGGTTATGACCTATAAAGCCCTTCGTGGCACTGGACCAGATTATCTCAGGGACCGCCTTCTGCTGTGACCAGTTAGGTCCCACAGAGTGGGCCTTCTCCGGGTCCCGTCAACTAAACAATGTCGTTTGGCGGGACCCAGGGGAAGAGCCTTCTCTGTGGCGGTCCCGGCCCTTTGGAACCAACTCCCCCCAGAGATTAGAATTGCTCCCACCCTCCTTGCCTTTCGTAAGCTTCTTAAAACCCACCTCTGCCATCAGGCATGGGGGACCTGAGATATTCTTTCCCCCTAGGCCTTACAATTTACACATGGTATGTTTGTATGTATGTTTGGTTTTATAATAAGGTTTTTTTTAGTTGTTTAGTATTGGATTGTTACATGCTGTTTTTTATCAATGTTGTTAGCCGCCCTGAGTCTGCGGAGAGGGGTGGCATACAAATCCAATCAATCAATCAATCAATCAATCAATCAATCAACAAATAAACAAACAAACAAATAATAATAATGGAAATTGTGGAGGGAAAAAAAGTATGCCTAAAAGGTCCTCGGAGAGGGGCGGCATAGAAATCCAATGAATAAATAAATAAATTTCAGCTGTCCGAATTTTGCTCTCTTAGATGCTCTCCCTCCAAAAAAACCAGATATTGCAAGATTTAGGAGCTACTTTATAAAGTCAGCAGGAAAAGCTTTAAGCAGTTCGGGGCATCTCCTTGTTTCAAAATTACACAAATCCGGTCATCCAGAAACAAAACTTTATTCCCGTCACAAATCAAAATGGCCAAACTTGGCATACACAAAGCAGCCACAGAAACAAGATTATCGAAGCTCTCAATGTCATAATTTGGAGCCGTTTGGCCAAGCGAATGCATTTTTTCCTCCTAAAAACCTGCACGGCTCCACCCGTGTTACAGACCACAATTTGCTTACAAACACCTGGAGTCAGAGAAAGGGTCTTTTACAACATTGGGAGCACGCCAATCAAGAACAGAACCTCTGGTTAACATGAAAGCACATTGAAAAAAGCAGACGCATACACATTTACAAAATACATCAAGGATAAGCGGTTGTAACGTCTATAAAACCGCCTTCTCAAAATGGCAGCAACCTGATAGGACAGCCAATGGTTTGCCAATTGCAGTAGCAGAGGGTTAACGCCATTGCCCAGAGTTTTATAGCTCTTCCCATTGTCTTAAGAAAGTTTAGAACATTCTTAAAAATCCATCTTATCCTGGTCATCCCCCCCCCCTTTTTTCGAACTATTACCATCTAGCAGACGGTACAGGACAATTAAACAAGGACAAACAGGCTGAAAAAACAATTTCTATCTCAGGGCAGTAACTACCGTATATACTCGAGTATAAGCCGACCCGAGTATAAGCCGAGGCACCAATTTTTGCCACAAAAAACTGTGAAAACTTATTGACCCGAGTATAAGCCGAGGTTAGAAAATGCAGTGGCTACTGGTAACTTATAAAAATAGAAACCAATAAAATTACATTAATTGAGACATGTTTTAGAATATTTATTTTAAAGAAAACCAGTAAACTAGCTTTAAGCAATCAAGAGATGAATGGGTGAATGAATGGACGGAGGGTGGGAAGGAAGGAAGGAAAGAGGGAAGGGACAGGAACAGAGGAAGGAAGCAAGGAAACTTATGAAAGGGGAGAGTAAGAGAGGAATGAGTGAAGGGAGGGAGGGAGGGAAGAAGGTGGGAAGGAGAAAGAGAAGAAGAAATAGAGGAAGGGAAGGTAAAAGAGAGAAAGAAAAAGAGAAAGAAAGAAAGAAAGAAAGA
Source organism: Erythrolamprus reginae (assembly GCF_031021105.1). Classification (NCBI taxonomy): domain Eukaryota; kingdom Metazoa; phylum Chordata; class Lepidosauria; order Squamata; family Dipsadidae; genus Erythrolamprus; species Erythrolamprus reginae. The sequence continues at coordinate 11,087,281 of NC_091957.1, forward strand.
AAGAAAGGGGGAAGGGACAGGAACAGAGGAAGGAAGCAAGGAAACTTATGAAAGGGGAGAGTAAGAGAGGAATAAGTGAAGGGAGGGAAGAAGGTGGGAAGGAGAAAGAGAAGAAGAAATAGAGGAAGGGAAGGTAAAAGAGAGAAAGAAAAAGAGAAAGAAAGCAAGAAAGAAAGAAAGGGGGAAGGGACAGGAACAGAGGAAGGAAGCAAGGAAACCTATGAAAGGGGAGAGTAAGAGAGGAATGAGTGAAGGGAGGGAAGAAGGTGGGAAGGAGAAAGAGAAGAAGAAATAGAGGAAGGGAAGGTAAAAGAGAGAAAGAAAAAGAGAAAGAAAGCAAGAAAGAAAGAAAGGGGGAAGGGACAGGAACAGAGGAAGGAAGCAAGGAAACTTATGAAAGGGGAGAGTAAGAGAGGAATGAGTGAAGGGAGGGAGGGAGGGAAGAAGGTGGGAAGGAGAAAGAAAAGAAGAAATAGAGGAAGGGAAGGTAAAAGAGAGAAAGAAAAAGAGAAAGAAAGAAAGAAAGAAAGAAAGAAAGAAAGAAAGGGGGAAGGGACAGGAACAGAGGAAGGAAGCAAGGAAACCTATGAAAGGGGAGAGTAAGAGAGGAATGAGTGAAGGGAAGGAGGGAGGGAAGAAGGTGGGAAGGAGAAAGAGAAGAAGAAATAGAGGAAGGGAAGGTAAAAGAGAGAAAGAAAAAGAGAAAGAAAGAAAGAAAGAAAGAAAGAAAGGGGGAAGGGACAGGAACAGAGGAAGGAAGCAAGGAAACTTATGAAAGGGGAGAGTAAGAGAGGAATAAGTGAAGGGAGGGAAGAAGGTGGGAAGGAGAAAGAGAAGAAGAAATAGAGGAAGGGAAGGTAAAAGAGAGAAAGAAAAAGAGAAAGAAAGCAAGAAAGAAAGAAAGGGGGAAGGGACAGGAACAGAGGAAGGAAGCAAGGAAACCTATGAAAGGGGAGAGTAAGAGAGGAATGAGTGAAGGGAGGGAGGGAGGGAAGAAGGTGGGAAGGAGAAAGAGAAGAAGAAATAGAGGAAGGGAAGGTAAAAGAGAGAAAGAAAAAGAGAAAGAAAGCAAGAAAGCAAGAAAGAAAGAAAGAAAGAAAGGGGGAAGGGACAGGAACAGAGGAAGGAAGCAAGGAAACTTATGAAAGGGGAGAGTAAGAGAGGAATGAGTGAAGGGAGGGAGGGAAGAAGGTGGGAAGGAGAAAGAAAAGAAGAAATAGAGGAAGGGAAGGTAAAAGAGAGAAAGAAAAAGAGCAAGAAAGAAAGAAAGAAAGAAAGAAAGAAAGGCAACTTCAAAGAAAGGCTCACTGAGCATCTCTCACTCTCTCTCTCTTTCTATCCCTCTTTCTCTTTCTCTCCCCCTCTTTCTCTCACTCTCTCTCTATCTCAGTGTTTCCCAACCTTTTTTGAGCCGCGGCCGTTAGCCCGGCTGATTTTTCCCTGCTGCCGTTTTCGCGCAAAACTATCGCTCGCTTCTCCGGCATCGCGCCTTTTCAATGCCGTCAGAGGGGCGCGTCAGCGGCTTCCGGAGCACAGGGAAGGGCTTAAGCCGCCGTCTTTTCCCCGTGGGAGCGCCAGACCTCTTGTCTGCCCGGCCCGAGGCACGAAATCGCTGCTTATGCCAGGCGGCTCGCCTGGAACACAAGCAATGCCGCCTGGCATAAGCAGCGATTTCGTGCCTCGGGCCGGGCAGACAAGAGGTCTGGCGCGTCAGAGGGGCGCGTCAGCGGCGGGACCCGGCCGCCGCCCCCCCCCCACGTAGAAGCCAAGCCCCCCCCAGCCGAGCCTGGTGGCAAGCTCGCCCCCAACCCCCGGAGATCGAGCGCACGAAGAGGCATCTCTTGCCTTCTGCCGCGGCGGAGGAAGGCGAATGCGGCTTGGAAGCTGGGACGGAAGAGCTTCCAAGCCGCATTCGCCTTCCTCCGCCGCGGCAGAAGGCAAGAGATGCCTCTTCGTGCGCTCGATCTCCGGGAGTTGGGGGCGAGCTTGCCACCAGGCTCGGCTGGGGGGGGCTTGGCTTCTACGTGGGGGGGGGGGGCGGCGGCCGGGTCCGGCTCCCGCCGCTGACGCGCCCCTCTGACGGCGTTTGGCGGCTTCCCCGTGGGAGCGCCAGACCTCTTGTCTGCCCGGCCCGAGGCACGAAACCGCTGTTTATGCCGGGCGGCTCGCCTGGAACACAAGCAATGCCGCCTGGCATAAGCAGCGATTTCGTGCCTCGGGCCGGGCAGACAAGAGGTCTGGTGCATCAGAGGGGCGCGTCAGCGGCGGGAGCCGGACCCGGCCGCCCCCCCCCACGTAGAAGCCAAGCCCCCCCCAGCCGAGCCTGGTGGCAAGCTTCCGCCCCCCTCCCAGCTTCCAAACCGCATTCGCCTTCCTCCGCCGCTGCTGGGCTGCGCGTGGCGGGAGAAGCCCGGACAACGCCGGAGCGCTTTCCCGTCGCGCCTTCCAAAGCAGCGCTGGGCGAAAGAGAGCCTTCCTCCGCCGCCGCCAGCCGCGGTTCCGAGTGGGGCTGCACCCTCTCTCTCTTCTTCCCCGCGACTGCCCCGATGGCGTGCGAGGGGAAAAAGGCGAGGGGAAGCCGGCAAGGTGGGGGGGGGACTCGTGAAGCAGGAATCCACCCCCCGACCTCACCATCGCCTTTTCCCCCACTCGCACGCCATCGGAGCAGTTGGCTGGCGCCTTTGCTGGAGCCAGGGAAGGGAAGGCACCTGCAAGAAGACTGAAGCTCCAGCTCTAAGAGCAAAGGCAAAGGGCTGGCGTCTTTGCTAGAGCTGGGGAGGAGGCAACTGCCCCACTCTTGCCACAGCCGCTTCGGTTGGAGCGCCCTTTGCCGCCGCACTTTGCCCTTTCCCACACCCGCCCAAGCCAGCAATGTCTGACAGGCTCCCGCGGTGCACCCTCTTGTGGTGATCCGGCGCCCTCTTGTGGTGACCCGAGTATAAGCCGAGGTCGGGTTTTTCAGCCCATTTTTGGGCCTGAAAAACTCGGCTTATACTCGAGTATATACGGTATGTCGAATTCTACTGTGTAGTGCAATATCAGGTTTTCAATTTCAATTATATAGAATGTAAAAGATATATGTTTGTGTTTTTTATTTTTACAGTTATAATGTACGCTGAAGACGGCATTTCATTTGGTTGTACCATGGAGCTCAAGTCAACTGGACATTTAAAAAAGGTATCACAAACAGCACTGGCATTGAGGGTTGATTCTGGTTGCTACCAGCATCCTAGGTATCAAACCAAGGGTCCTCATTTGACCCACCTGGGAAGGATGGAAGGCTGAGTCAACCTTGAGCCAGTCAAGATCATACTGATGGCAGTGGGCAGAGTTAGCCTGCAATCCTTCATTCTAACCACTGGGAAGGAAGGAAAGAAGGAAGGAATGAAGGGAAGGAGGGAGGAAGGAAGGAAAGGAGGAAGGGAGGGAGGAAGGAAGGGAGGAAGGAAGGAAGGGAAGGAGGGAGGGAGGAAGAAAGGAATGAAGGAGGAAGGGAGGGAGGAAGGAAGGGAAGGAGGAAGGGAGGGAAGAAGAAAGGGAGGAAGGAAGGAAGGAAAATAACAATAGCATTTAGACTTATTTAAAGCTTCCCAGTGCTTTAGAGTCAGCCTCTTGCCCCCAACAATATGGCTCCTCATTTGACCCACCTCGGAAGGATGGAAGGCTGAGCCCACCTTGAGCCTGGTGAGATTCGACCTGCCAAACTGCAGGCAGCCGGCAGAAGTGGCCTGCGATACCGGCTCTAACCATTGTGCCACCGCGGCTCGTACCATGGGGAAGAAGGGCAACTATTCGAAAGCCTGCAGGAACACCGATAAGACAGGGGATATTTAGATGCAGGGTTGGAACCTGTGGGTGGAGAAAGTGGGGCGGGGTCTTGGTACTCAGCATCAAATCAAAAAAAGAATTTCCCCTCCCCAAACGACCTCTACTCATAGTCTATTCTGACTTCCGTGATGGCATCGAAGCCAGATTTGTCCACCCCGGCTCTTCCGTGGACGGAGGTGAGGTGCTTCTTCAGGGCCGACTTATGCTTGAAGTCCATGTCGCAACAGTGGCACTTGTAAGGCCGGTCGCCGCTGTGGATGTTGAGGTGGTCCTGGAGGGTGCTCTTGGCGGTGAAGGTCTTCAGGCACACCATGCACTGAAACGGGCGGATGCCCATGTGGCCGCGGATGTGCCGGTTCAGGTTCTTCTTCTGGGTAAAGGTTTTCCCGCACTGCAAGCACAAGAAGAGTTTATGCATCTTCAAGTGGCGGAGGTAGTTTTCGAGGTGGAGAAAGCCTCGGGGGCATTTCGGGCACTGGTGCCGCCAGTTGTAGCCGGCCTCCTCGGAGTTTGGGAAGTCCGCCTGCGTGGCGCCAACGCCGCCTTCCGGGTTCTCGCCACCGCCAAAGCTCTGGAACTGGGCCACTTCGCTCATCCGGCTCTCCACGGTGGAGTTGATCAAGGAGTGCTGAGTTTCCGGGAAGTACAAGTTGGTTTTGGAAGAGGTGCAAGGCTGCGGGAACGGTTCGCCGTCCACGCTGGGCACGTCGATGGAATCCATCTGGAAAATGCAGATTTCGTCGTCCTTGTAGCCGATCTCCACGGTGGATATTTCCGGGCTTTTGACCTCCTTTCTCTCGGACATTAAACCTTGCTGAATGTCTCCTTTCTCCTGTTTTATGTGCTCGTCGACACTGGCGGGGCTGTCGGCGGAAATCTCGATGATTTCGCAGTCTTTATCGGGGCAGCTGCCCAGCTCCATGTCGGATGAGTGGCATTTCTCGGCGCCCCGGCCGTTGCCTTCAACCGAAGCATCGATTTCAAGGTACCTGGAAAGGGCCTCCGTGCACTTCTCCACGATATGCACCATCTGGAGGTAACTGGCCGCCGTCAGGTATTTCAAAAGCTCCTTCTTCTTGACCTCCAGGGCCCCCGTGTAGCACGAGAGCAGCAGCTTCCGGCCGACTTCGGCGCTCTGCAAGATGGTAATCCGGACGTGCTGGGACTGGGTGAGCAGGAACTGGTCCCGCATGAAGGTGGAGCAGGCGGCGAAGATGACTTTGTGCCCGTGGAACTCGGTGTCGTCGATGTAGATGGAGACATCGCAGAAGAGGTTCTGCTGCCTCAGCAGGTTCATCTTTTGTAGCACGGCGTCACCCTGCTGCTCAAACTGGAAGTGGAGCACGTCGGAATCGGCAGCCATATTGAGGATCCTTGCTGGGGATGAGGAATTCGATACGGTTATTGCACATTGTAATATTAAGATTACTTATGGTTATTAGCATCAACTAATATACAGTGTTCCCTCGATTTTCGTGGGGGATGCGTTCCGAGACCGCCCGCGAAGGTCGAATTTCCGCAAAGTAGAGATGCGGAAGTAAATACACTATTTTTGGCTATGAACAGTGTCACAAGCCTTCCCTTAACACTTTGAACCCCTAAATTGCAATTTCCCATTCCCTTAGAAACCATTTGGATTATTACTCACCATCTTTATTTATTAAAGTTTATTTTAAAAAAATATTTATTAAAGGCAGATGAAAGTTTGGCGATGACACATGACGTCATCGGGCAGGAAAAACCGTGGTATAGGGGGAAAACCCGTGAAGTATTTTTTAATTAATATTTTTGAAAAACCGTGGTATAGACTTTTCACGAAGTTTGAACCCGCGAAAATCGAGGGAACATGTATTATTATTATAACAATAGTAGCTGAAAGGTGATTGTGTTATATACCTTTAAGTAATATTAATGAGATTTTTATTTATTTATTTGATTTGTAGATTTATTTATTTATTAGATTACCATGGTTATTAGCATTAATATTTTATATTATTATAGAAACATAGAAGATTAATGGCAGAAAAAGGCTTTGTGGTCCATCTAGTCTGCCCTTATGCTATTATCTATTTTTAATCTTAGGATGGATATATGTTTATCCCAGGCATTTTTAAATTGAGTTACTGTGGATTTATTTACCAACCATGTCTGCTGGAATTTTGCTCCAAGCACTGCTCTTTCAGTAAAATAATATTTTCTCATGTTGCTTCTGATCTTTCCCCCAACTAACCTCAGATTGTGCCCCCTTGTTCTTGTGTTCACTTTCCTATTAAAAACACTTCCGCCCTGAACCTTATTTAACCCTTTAACATATTTAAATGTTTTGATCATGTCCCCCCTTTCCCTTTTGTCCTCCAGACTATACAGATTCTCCTCCAGACTATACAGATTGAGTTCATTAAGACCTTCCACCATTTTTGTCGCTCAGCTTTAGACCTGTTCAATTTTATCAATATCTTTTTGTAGGTGAGGTCTCCAGAACTGAACACAGTACAGTATTCCAAATGGGGTCTCACCAGCGCTCTATACGGCAGGATCACAATCTCCCTCCTCCTGCTTGTTATACCTCTAGCTATGCATCCAAGCATTCTACTTGCTTTCCCTACCGCCTGACCGCACATTGTAATATTAAGATTACTATGGTTATTAGCATTAACTAATATATTATTATTATAATAATAATAATAGTATAGTAGCTGAAAAGTGATTGTATTATATACCTTTAAGTAATATTATTAAGGCTACTATGTTTATTAGCATTAATATATTATAATAGTAGCTGAAAGATGATTATATTATATACCTTTAAGTAATAAGATTAAGTTTACTATGGTTATTAGCATTAATATATCATATTATTATAATAATAGTGGCTGAAAGGTGATTGTATTATATACCTTTAAGTAATATTAAGGTTACTATGGTTACTAGCATTAATGTATTATTATAATAATAGTAACTGAAAGGTGATTGTATTATATACCTTTAAGTAATATTAAGGTTACTATGATTATTAGTATTAATACATTGTTATTACTATAATAATAGTGGCTGAAAGGTGATTGTATTACATACCTTTAAGTAATATTAAGGTTACTATGATTATTAGTATTAATACATTGTTATTACTATAATAATAGTGGCTGAAAGGTGGTTATATTATGTACCTTTAAGTAATATTATTAAGACTACTATGGTTATTAGCATTGTACTCAATGCTAATAATCATAGTATACTTAATGTTACTTAAATAAATATTAAGCTTACTATAGTTATTAATAAGCTTACCATAGAAACCTTTATGACTTAAATTAAATATTATTAAGATTACTACGGTTATTAGCAATTTGTACTCAATGCCTTATAAGCTTACTTGGGCTGGGGGCGTTTATAGGGGGGGCATAAGGGGGGGAGGGGTAGCAGAACGACCACCCGGCCCTCCCCGCTTCCCCCCTCCGCTCACCGGTCGGCTGCCGTCGTGGAGGAACGGGGAGGCCCAACCAGGTTCCTGCCCGGCCTCGGCTGCGGAACGGTTCGTTAGCTTGGCGGGCAGCGACTTCCGGAAGTGCCGAACGCCCGCCCTCCTTCTCACCTCGCGACCCGGAAGAAGAACCATTCAACGAGCATGTGCTTCGCCGGCTCCTGATTGGCCGCCGTTTTCACCCCTCCCCTGGAGTGGGGAGGTGCTCAGCCAATGGGAGGGAGAGGCGCTGAGGCGCACGCGCGCGGCTCGGTTATGCTATTTGGGGCCGCGTAACGTGAGAAGGAACTTTTGGGAAGGGGAGAGGAGAATGGATACCGGAATGTGGGTCCATTCCCCGCGATGGAAGGGTGGGTGAAAGGTCGCCCTGCTAGTACAGTGGTAGCTCTACTTACGGATTAATTCATTCCGTGGCCAGGTTCTTAATTAGAAAAGTTTGTAAGAAGCAGCAATTTTTCCCATAGGAATCAATGTAAGAGCAAATAATGCTGCGATTTGGGAAACTATAGGGAAGGTGGAGACCCTGTTTCCTCCGAGGAGATTCCTAGAGGCCTCATGGAGGCTTCTCCCTGCCTTTTCCGGCCCTGTTTCCTCCCAGGAGATTCCTAGAGAGGCCTCACGGGGGCGTCTCCTCACCTTTTCCGGCCCTGTTTCCTCCCAGGAGATTCCTAGAGAGGCCCCACTGAGGCTTCTCCCTGCCTTTTCCGGTTACAGTTTCAGAGACTCGGGTTTATAATTGAAAATGGTTCTTGAAAAGAGGCAAAAAAATCTTGAACACCCAGTTCTTATCTAGAAAAGTTCACAAGTATAGTCGTTTTAGGTAGAGGTACCCTGTATCTGGCATCGGGTTATGCAGGCTGGGGGAGGGAGGGGGTTGTGGTTTCTTAAAAGAATTTTCCTTAAGAGGCAGTCCTCGATTTATAACGGTTCACTTAGTGACTGTAAATGCGGTCCCTTTCCAGTAGTTTTCCTTTACTGTTTTCCTTGTCTTTTTTCAAAGCGGAAGACAAGCCAACCAGACAGTGAAAAAAAATTGCTGAAAATTACATAAAATAAAATAAAAAATGACATGGTGCATGAACCGGATCCCTGACATCTTTACGTCACCAATGGGTCGCTAATGGTTTGTTCGATCTGGTCCGTACTGGGAGGATCCCACCTATGCCCTGCTTTGCTCTTCCCTACGGCTGGAGCTTTTGCATGGAGTGCAGATTTGGGTAGAAGATCTACAGACTACAGCTCCCACCCTCTAACCCAGCGTTTCCCAACCGTGGCAACTTGAAAATATTTGGACTTCAACTCCCAGAATTCCCCAGCCAGCGGATGCTGGCTGGGGAATTCTGGGAGTTGAAGTCCAGATATCTTCAAATTGCCAAGGTTGGGAAATACTGCTCTAACCGAAGGGTTTGGGAGAGAGCCCAGCACCATGGACAGCACCAAGCTGGCAAAGGCAGAACATGGCTCTGCATTGGGATCAAGTGTCTTTCCAATAGCAATAGCACTTTAGACATATAAATAAATAAATACTTTATTTACCAAGTCTGCACGGCTGATTCTGTTAATTGCTTAGAGAGGGCTGTCAAAGCACTATGAAGCGATATATAAGTCTAAATGCTATTACTATTCCATCCTTCCTTATTTCAGGCTGACAATATAAACCGCTTAGAGAGGGTTTTAAAGCAATGTGAAGTAGTATATAAGTCTAAGTGCTATTGCTTCTTTCTCTCCCTCCTTTTGCTCCTTCCTTCCTTCCCTCCTTCCTTCCATGGTACGCAATGGTTAGAATGCAGTATAACCTGCAGTGTTGCAGGCTAACTGCCAAGTTCAAATCTCACCACTGGCTCAAGATTGACTCAGCCTTCCATCCTTCCAAGGTTGGTAAAATGAGGATCCAGATTGTTGGGGGCAAGAGGCCAGTTCTGTAAACCGCTTAGAGGACTGTAAAACCACCATGAAGCAGTACTGTATATAAGTCTAAATGCTATTGCTGAATGCTATGAAATGGAGCATAGTTATGTAACCCGAGGCTGTATATTCCTTAATATACAGGTCAGAGGAAGAGCCGCTGCCAGACAAGAGATGATGGTTACTGTTTAAAAATTATGATTTAAATCAAGCCTTTTACTAGTGATTTCAATCGTGGTTTAAATTGACTTGATTTAAATCAAATCCACCCTGCATACAACTCATCTTGTGACCAGCTGAGCCTGCCAACAAATTTTCAAAACGACAGTATTCCTAAACTGTTTCATTTAATGACTGAAATGCTGACTCTTTTTATGGGACTTTTCCTGTACAGGTAAGTCCTCAAATTACAACAGTTCACTTCGGGACTATTCGAAGTCCCAACAGCACAAGAAAAAAAGTGATGTGTTTTTCACATTTAACGACCGTTTGCAGCGTCCCCACAATCAAAATTCAGGCACACTTGGCCACGGATTCATATTATGACGGCTGTGGTGACCTTGGATTCATGCGATCCCCGTTTTACGGCCTTCTGAAACAGCAAAGTTAAGGTGACTAACTTAAATAACAGTGCAGTGTTATTTAAATAACAGCCAGATAACAGCGCAGTGGTTAGAGTGCAGCACTGCAGGCTACTTCAGCTAACTGCTGGCTGTGGTTCAGCAGTTCAAATCCCACCACCGGCTCAAGATTGACTCAGCCTTCCATCCTTCCGAGGTGGGTAAAATGAGGATCTAGATTGTTGTGGGCAAGAGGCTGATTCTTTAAATCGCTTAGAGAGGGCTGTAAAGTGGTATATAAATCTAGACACTATTCCTAGTTCATTTAACAACGGTGGCAAGACAAAGTCATAAAATGGGGCGAAGCTAGGCTTTAGAAGTGTCTCGTTTAGCGACAGAAATTGGGGGGCTCCATCATGGTCATCATGGCACCTGTACCATTAAAAGAAAAAAAGGAAGGAAAACGACAAATTGGAAGGTGGTGTAATAATCGCTTTATTCTGACTCAGTACACAAACAGAAGGGGCAAGGAGATCTTCTGGACACTAGAATGCATTCACGGGTCATGACCACCTTCTGCCCAAGAGGTTGGCAAGGGGTTGAGGGCAAGGCGGGGGATCCCCTCTCCTTGGGGGGCGGAAACAACCCCTAACAGGGAGGAAGGGCAATAATGCTGGTTGTGTGGTTCTACCTACAGATTGCTACAGTCACAAGATTCAACCCCTGCTTGGGGTGATGGGAGTTCTTGAGGGGGCCAGTGTTCCACCGCCTGCTCACTTCAAGGTTTGAGTTCACCTTTCTACACGCACAATTGCTACCGTTCCACTCCAACGTCTGACTTAAGGATGAACGGAAGATGACAAATGGGGAAAGAAAGGAAGGAAAGGAAGGAAAGAAAAAAGGAAAGAGGAAGGAAGGAAGGAAGGAAGGAAGGAGCAATAATGCTGGTTATGTGGTTCTACCTACGGATCGCTACAATCACTAGATCCAACCCCACTTGGGGTGATCGAGCACTTGAGGGGCCTGTATTCCACCACTTGCTCGCTTAGAGTCAACTTCACCTTTCTATGCACACAATTACTAACAATCCCCCCCCCCCACACTGTCTGACTTAAGGATGAACGGAAGATGACAAACGTGGAAAGAAAGGAAAGAAAGAAGGAAAGGAAAAGAAGGGAGGGAGGGAGGAAAGAAGGGAAGGAAGGAAGATGAGAAGAGGGGAAGGAAAGGAGGGAACGGAAGCAAGGCTGGAAGAGAAGGAGGAACGAAGGGAAGGAAAGAAGAAAGGAAAAAGGAAAGGAAGAAAATGGAAGGGAGTGAGGGAGGGATGGAAGGAAGGAAGATGGGAGAAGAGGCAGAAAAGAAAGGAAAAGGAAAGGAAGGAAAGAAAGAAAGAAATGGGACACGAAGCAAGGAAACTGCATTCACACAAAACTCTCTGCCCAAAAGACAAACTTTTCTTCTTGAAATAACATAAACGCTTGGGAGGTCTCTTTGTAGCAGCCCCATCCTAAGCCCCATCCTGAGCCTCTTGAACGACACTATCCCAATCTTGGTTTTCCCAGAGGAAACTGTTTATTAGGGGAGTAAATATTGCAGGATTTGCCAGCTCAGGAAAGACTACGACCACGATATAGGGAAAAAAAACCCATACCCGGGGCCTCCTACGTCAGAACCATGGCTAAGAGTAGCTGAAATACGGCTCAGACAATAAGCTAATAACCCGCCTTCAACTAGTAACTGTGTTTTGACTGCTTTTGGGAATCCCTCTTCCCTTCTCCAGGAATAATTCCAAAGAGGGAAGACCCTATTGTCTGCTGTTGAGATCTCCCCTTTCCTTTTTAAAACAAATATCACGGCTTTATTTCTAATGGTTTTGCCAAATGCCAATAGTATTTGAAGCACCATATATAATCTTTTAAAAAACACAAAAAACGGACTTGGGATTTCCGGGACAAGGAAGGAACTGATCACAGGGATATAGAAACATAGAAACATAGAAGTCTGACGGCAGAAAAAGACCTCCTGGTCCATCTAGTCTGCCCTTATACTATTTTCTGTATTTTATCTTAGGATGGATATATGTTTATCCCAGGCATGTTTAAATTCAGTTACTGTGGATTTATCTACCACGTCTGCTGGAAGTTTGTTCCAAGGATCTACTACTCTTTCAGTCAAATATTTTCTCATGTTGCTTTTGATCTTTCCCCCAACTAACTTCAGATTGTGTCCCCTTGTTCTTGTGTTCACTTTCCTATTAAAAACACTTCCCTCCTGGACCTTATTTAACCCTTTAATATATTTAAATGTTTCGATCATGTCCCCCCTTTTCCTTCTGTCCTCCAGACTATACAGATTGAGTTCATTAAGTCTTTCCTGATACGTTTTATGCTTAAGACCTTCCACCATTCTTGTAGCCCGTCTTTGGACCCGTTCAATTTTGTAAATATCTTTTTGTAGGTGAGGTCTCCAGAACTGAACACAGTATTCCAAATGTGGTCTCACCAGCATTCTATATAGCGGGATCATAATCTCCCTCTTTCTGCTTGTTATACCTCTAGCTATGCATATATGCATAAGAAAATAGAGGGGATATTAAAACCGTTAACGGAGAAAAGCCAATTTGTGTCATAAAGAATCCCGGGGAGTGAGAGGGCAGGCATGCAAACTTCAACCATCCTAGCCTACGCACAAGCACTACAAAGGATGTGATGAACCCTATTCTGGTGGGGAGGGTAGGAACTGAGCCCCAGCAAAGAGACAAAGGAGAAGGGTCCATCCTACAGCCGAAAAAGGCCCACCACACTGGTCCACCGATCCAATTGTCCCCCCCCCCCAATTCCTCCTGCCTGCCATCTTATTGGAAAAAGAAACTACTACATCTTAAGAGTGGATGCTCCTCGATGTAGGAAAGGAGCCAAAAAGAGGGAAAGGTAGCTGATGGTTTTAATAAAGAATTACAAAAAGAAGATGACCCAAGTAAAAAGACACTTAAAATAATCCAGTGTGGGGTTAGGTGTTTTTTTTTTTTAACATTTCTCCTTTTTCTAAAAAAACATGGTCCTGTCTTTAGCTTAAAAACTCCGCCGCGACGGCAGCGTGTCCGTTCCTGGGGTTTGTTTTATTTTGTTTAATGCCTTTTGGCCGGCTCAGATCCAAGCGGATTCTTTTGAGTGGCAAACGATGGGTGTTATCCCCTTGGCGCCGGCTCTTGTAATATTCACAGGAAGCGGTTCCCTTCGCCAAAAAAGGCTACCAAAGTCGCCCAGACACGCCAAGAGGCAAAGAGAGACTTGCTACAATGTCAATTCAAACCCCTCCCCGGAGCTCAAACGGGAGCAGCCGTTCCAGACCTGAGCGCCTCTGCTAGCTAACCCGCGTCTCTCCTCCCGCAGTTGGCGGTCAAGAGAGGCTGGTGTTGGCGGGGAGAAGAAGCCCTCAATTCTCGCTCCGTAAACTGAGCACGGCCTGAGCTAGTTTCCCCGCGTCCAATACCTGTCCGGTTTCGTTCGCGGCGCAGCCTTTCGAGTCGGCCCCCGCGCTGCAGCCGAAGGACTCGAAGTCCGCGGCGGAGTCCTGGGCGCTCCGCTCATTGGCGTTGTCGAAGCTGTTCTTGCCGTGCAGCTGCTTGAGGTGCTTCCGGAGGACCGGCTTGTGGGCGAAGACCATGTCGCAGTAATTGCACCGGTGGGGCTTGTCGCCGCTGTGGAGGTTGAGGTGGTCCTGCAAGGAGCACTTCTGGGAGAAGGTCTTGCCGCAGATCTTGCACTGGAAGGGCTTGATGCCCGCGTGGACCCTCATGTGCCGGTGGAGGTTGCCTTTCTGGGTGAAGGTCTTGCCGCACAAGAGGCACATGAAGAGCTTGTGCATCTTCAGGTGGTTGGCGTAGTTCTCCAGGTGGCGGAAGACGCGGGTGCACTTGGGGCACTGGTGGTGCCACTGCAGGCCCTTGTCCGACCCACGGGAGCTGGGGCCGTAGAGCTCCTTGGAAGCCATGATGAGGTTCTCGGCCGGCGAGTAGGAGAGGGCGTAGTTGTGGAGCTGGCTCTGCTCCAAGTCGCCCACCCGGTTCTCCACGGTGGAGTTGATCAAGGAGTGCTGGGGCTCCGAGGAAGGGAGGGACCTCTCCTGCTGCTCGGAGGAAACGAAGGGACCGGGGTCCTTTTTGCTCCCCACTTCGCCCACCTCCCCGATGGACTCCACTTTCACGATCTGGATGTCGTTATCGTCGAGGCTGTCCTCCGAGGGCTGGAGGCAAGGCGAGTCGGGCTGCAAGGAGTCCACTTCCTCGTCGTCCTCATCGTCCTTCTCTTCCTCCTCCTCCTCCGCTTTTCCCACACCGGCTCCGACGGCCTCCTTCGGCTTGGCCTGGCCGTCCCCTTTGCTTTCTAGCTTCTGCTTGGGCCGGATGAACTTCCAGAGGGCCTCCGTGCAGCGCTCCACAATGTGGCTCATCTGAAGGAAGCTGGCGGCCGTCAAATAGTTCACCAGCTCCATCTCGGGGAACTCCAGGACGCCACTGTAGCAGGAGAGGAGCAGCTGCCGCCCGACTTCCGAGCTCTGCAGGATGGAGATCTTGACCTCCCTGGAGTCGTTGAGCAGGAACTGGTCTCTCAGGAAGGGCGAGCCGGCGGCGAAGACGATCTTGTGGCCGTGGACCTCCAGGTCGTCGATGAAGACGGTGACGTCGCAGAATTTGTTCTCCTCCCGCAGCTTGTTCATCTTCTGCAGCATCGAGTCCCCGTAGTTGTCAAACTGGAAGTGGAGGCTCTCCGTCCCCTCGGTCATGTTGACAAAAAAACAAACAAACCCTAAAAGGGTATCAACCAGAAGAGAATATCGGGTAAGCTCAGGGTTTGCGCAAGGGGGTCTGCTGCGCAACTCTGATTATGGACGTTTTTTCTTGCAACGTCTCGTTACCAAGCTAGGGAACATTATCAGTGCAAAAGGGAGTGTTGGGTTTGAAGGAAGGAGGAGGAGAACTGGGGGAGTCTTTGGTGCTCTCTAAGCTTGGTTGTCTTTTTGCAGACATTTCACTAGGTCAGTGCTTCCCAACCTTGGCAACTTGAAGATATTTGGACTTCAACTCCCAGAATTCTGGGAGTTGAAGTCCAAATATCTTCAAGTTGCCAAGGTTGGGAAACACTGACCTAGGTAATGGAAGGGAGTGGGATTTACAGACAGGAGGAGGAAGGGAAGGAGAAGAGGAAGACTATGGCATCCTCAACGTTCTCTGATCCTCGTGATTTTCTCGCAGACGTTTCATGACCCAGCTAGGGAACAACATCAGTGCAGGAGGGAGTGGGTTTTATGAAGGAGGAGGAGGTGGGAGTAGGAAGAACCAGGGGGTGGGGGAAAGAAGAGGACAGCAGTGAGGTCCACTATACTCTCCAAACATGGACGTTTTCTTGCAGAAATTTCATGACCCAACTAAACTATATCATCAGTGCATGCCTAAAGGAATGCAAACGGTCGGTATTTGGGTTGAACTGTTCTCCCTGTCAGGAAATTTCTCTTTACAGTGGAACCCCGACATAAGAGCTGCTCTACTTAAGAGCAACTCGAGATAAGAGCTGGGAGGGGAGAGATATTTTTGTTCTACTTACAAGCCCAAATTCGAGATACAAGCGCCAAGGAGCTGTCTCCTGAAGCCAAACGCTAACTTCCGCGTTCGGCTTCAGGAGACAGCTGCGAAGCGGCGCGCGTGTTTTAAAAGGTTGCAGCCGGCCTGGGGGGCTCGGGGGGGTGCTTGCAGCTTTCTTTCTTGCTCTTTTTCTTTCTCTCTTTTACCTTCCCTTCCTCTATTTCTTCTTTTCTTTCTCCTTCCCACCTTTTTCCCTCCCTCCCTCCCTTCACTCATTCCTCTCTTACTCTCCCCTTTCATAAGTTTCCTTGCTTCCTTCCTCTGTTCCTGTCCCTTCCCCCTTTCTTTCTTTCTTTCTTGCTCTTTTTCTTTCTCTCTTTTACCTTCCCTTCCTCTATTTCTTTTCTTTCTCCTTCCCACCTTCTTCCCTCCCTCCCTTCCCTCATTCCTCTCTTACTCTCCCCTTTCATAAGTTTCCTTGCTTCCTTCCTCTGTTCCTGTCCCTTCCCTCTTTCCTTCCTTCCTTCCCACCCTCCGTCCATTCATTCACCCATTCCTCTCTTGATCGCTTAAAGCCGGTCCCTGGTGCAAAAAGGGTTGGGGACCTCTGTCCTACAGGATTGGGTGGCAGAGAAGTTGAACATATGTAAATTTAAAAGTTTAAGAAAGTTTACAAGTTAAGTGAAAGAAACTTCATTATTCATTTATATGTACATGTACATTTCTTCATTAAAAACATGTCTTTCTGCATAATTTAGACTAACTTTGTGAGTTTTTTGAGGGCTGGAACCAATTAAAATTATTTACATTAATTCCTATGGGGAAAAGTCGTTCGAGATAAGAGCTGCTCGACTTAAGAGCCCAGGTCCGGAACGAATTAAACTCGTATCTCGAGGTACCACTGTATTGCTAAAGTTGTTTCTCTCAATTCCCTCGGTTCTTTTACGTTGCCTTCAAATGCTCCGGAAACTAGGCTGACACCCACTTCTTCTTAGTTGTTTCAGAACAAACTAAGGTGATCAAAGGCCTGGAGACTAAAACATGTGAAGAACCGTTGCAGGATTTGTATCTGTGTAATCTAATGAGAAGAAGGACTAGGGGGACACGAGAGCAGTCTTCCAATATTTGAGGGACTCCTAAAAAGAAGAGGGGGGTCAACTTATTCTCCAAAGCACCAGAAGGCAGCGCAAGAAACAATGGATGGAAACTAAACAAGGAGAGAAGCAACTTGGAATTAAGGAGAAACTTTCTAACAGTGAGGACAATTAACCAGTGGAACAGCTTGCCACCAGAAGTTGTGGGTGCTCCAATACTGGAGGCTTTTAAGAAAGGATTAGACAATCACTTATGTTGAGATGGTATAGGTTCCCCTGCTTGAGCAGAGGGCTGGACTAGAAGACCTCAATGGTCCCTTCTGTCTCTATTCTGATTTTGATTCTCTGTTTCAGCCACTCAGGTACTGGAACACAGTTATAATTTCACCCGATTCTTCTCTTCATTAGGTTAGACATATCCAGTTCCTCCATCATCTATCGACTTTCTCTCACTAATCTCTTATCTATCTATCTATCTATCTATCTATCTATCTATCTATCTATCTATCTTTCTACTCTCTCTAATCTCTTATCATCCACTATCTATTTATCTATCTATCCATCCATCATCTACTCTATAATCTCTTTTATCTGTCTGTCTATCATCCATCCATCTATCTTCTACACTCTTTATCCGATCTCTTTCTCCAATCTATCACCCACACACTCTCTCTAATCTATTATCTGTCTGTCTATCATCCATCTAGCTATCTATGAAAGTGGTCAATTTATTCTCCAAAGCACCAGAAGGCAGGACATGAAACAACAGATCGAAACTCATAAGCAACCCGGAATTGAGGAGAAACCTCCTAACAGTGAGTACAATTAGCCAGTGGAACTGCTTGCCACCAGTATATGGGTGTTCCGCCACTGGAGGTTTTTAAGAAGATCCTGGACAACTACCTGTCTGAAGTGGCGTAGGATCTCTTCCTTGAGCTGGGGGTTGGACTAGACGACCTCCAGGGTCCCTTCCAGCTCTGTTCTATCCTGTCCTATCAGAAAGAGCCATTCTCCCAAGCGAGGCCTGAAGGGCCACCCCCATTAGCGAGCACCCCGCCCTCCCTTCCCTGTTGGGGTGGCATTGGGGCTTCCCCGACTTCCCTGCACCCCCCGAACCTCCATCTCTCCACAATTGACGTCCCTTCTCCATACCCCCCGCCCTCTTCCCAGGGTAGATTTTTAAGGAAAAGGGGAGGTGAAGGGCTCCAGTGGCCGCGAGTTCCACCGGCACCCAAGCTTGGGCTCTCACCTCCTCTCCACCTCCCCCCGGCGCCGCTGATGGGGGTCCGCCCGGGGGGGAGGGGAAGACCCGCCTGGCCGAGAGACCGGCTCGCCGCCACCGGAAGCTTCTCTGCCCCACTTCCGGCGCCGCCTCTCTCTTTCTTTCTCTCTCTCTCTCCCGCCCCAAGAAGAAAAGAAAGGGGCGGGTCCGACGCGAGGTTGCTAAGGAAGAGGCGGGGCCCGGCCAGACGAAAGTGCGCGTGCGCACCGCCTGGTGGTGTTTTTTTGGTCTTTTCTCCTCCCGCCCAGTCGCCGGAAGAGGCATACGCCGCTTCCGGCCGGGTCCGGTCACGTGACTGGGCTTGGGATCCGGGCGGCTGGGGCGGCCTGACAGGAGGGCCCGTCAGTGGCGGCGGCGGCGGCGCTGCTGCTCCCGCGGCGGGCGAGAGGGGAGGCGGCGGCGGCGGCGGCCCGGCCCATCTGGATGAGGGTGAGCCGGAGAGGAGTCCCCCACTTGATGAGGGGCGCCGGAGGGGGGCGGGGTCGGCGTTGGAGGGGAAGGGGAGGAGCCCAGAATAGTGGGCGGGGCGCTTCAGCCAGGCTAAGGGGGGGTAGGCAGGAGAGCCAATAATCCATTATCGATCATCGGAGCTCTTCCAGCAGTCAGGATCGGGGTGGGGTGGAGGCTGCTGCTGCTTTGGGGTGAACCCTCTCTGTTATTGGAGATCCTGTTCCACAGCTTGGCATTTCCTTAGATGGGGGACCACCAGGGGATCCTGGGGGGTTGGACTAGATGACCTCCAAGATCCCTTCCAACTCTTAATAATCTATTCTAATCCCAAGGCTGGCAGATGGGTTTGGGCATTTGATAATAATAGTAGTAGTAGCAGCAGCAGCAGCAGCAGTAGTAGTAGTAGTAATTGAGCTGAGGTGGTGCAGTGGGTAGAGTGCAGTACTGCAGGCCACTAAAGCTGACAGCTAGCTCTGCAGGTCAGCGGTTCAAATCTCACCACCCTCTCAAGGTTGACTCAGCCTTCCATCCTTCCGAGATGGGTAAAATTAGGACCTGGATTGTTGGGGGAAATATGCTGGCTCTTTTTTTTTTTTTAAGTGCTATTGTTAACATGTTGTAAGTCGCCCTGAGTCCAAGGAGAAAGGCGACATTAAATTTTTTAAAATAATAATAATTTGCAAAATACAAAGATCTGAAAATCGAGCTGCATAAGCCAGTGAAAGTGGTCCCAGTGGTCCTTGGCACGCTGGGTGCAGTTCCAAAGCATCTCAGCAGGCATTTGAAAACCATCGGAAATGACAAAATCTCCATCAGTCAACTGCAAAAGGCCACTTTACTGGGCACACATAATTCACCGCTACATCACACAGTCCTAGGTGCTTGGGAAGCGCCCGACTGGTGATGAAATACGAAATCCAGTATAGTGATCTCGTTTGCAGTATTGTTAATAATAATAACAACAACAACAACTCAGTTGCAAGTATTTTACCCCCCCCCCCAATTCCGTACAGAGCTGAAGGGATTGGATACTGTAGCCTAGAGGTTAATTCTCTGCCTTACAAGGCAAAGACTGCAAGTTCAAGTCCCAGTGAGGATGTGGCTAGGTGATGAAGCCAGAACAAGGCCAAAATAGATCTATCATAGTCTCCCTTAATTTTCAAATTCAGCAAAAACATATGACATACACACACACTCACACTCCTTATCTATCTACACACACAGACACAGAGGAATATATGAATATGAATACCCACCCACAGGCACATCCTGTGCAATTATACGTACATATGTGTGTGGATGTCCATAGATTAATGTATGTGTCTGTGTTTATAAACAGGGCGTCCTCTGGTGATAAACACACAAGACATAAATAAAGAGCCATTCCAACAGAAACTTTAGTACATCTGAAGGGGTATACAAGAATCACCCAAACAGGAATGCCTTCCTAGTTTCAACTCCTGGGCAACTAACATAAATATATCCAATGGCCTTGGGAGTCAATGGGGTTAATTTGTGGGAAGGTTTCCCCCCCAGAAATGAAACAGACATATCTATTGAGGGGGAGGGGGAATGGAGGGGAGGTCTGTGCTCCCCTTTCCTCCTCTCTTTATAGATCCTGATCCTGGCCAGGGCTTGGCATGCCTTGGATGGGGGACCACCAGGAGATCCCAAGGCTGGCAGTTGGGGTTGTGACATTTTATTTATTTTTTATATTTCTATGCCGCCCCTCTCCTGAGACTCAGGGCAACCCTAACCATTACTATTATTATTTTATTCACAAAAAAACAGTAATACACAGCAAACGAGATTGATATGCTGGATTTCATATCACAATATCACAAGTCGAACACTTCCGAAGCGTCTAGCACTGTGTGATGTATTTTTGTATGATGCACAGATCCAAGTACGGTGGCCTTTTGCAACTGACAGATCGTGATTTTGTCAACGTTTATTGTTTTCAAATCTTTTGGCACAGCACCCAGTGTGATGATTACCAGTGGCACCACCTGTACTGGTTTATGCCAGAGTCATAGTTCAATTTTAAGATCCTGATATCGGCTTCAGTAATTTGACCATGACCTGGTATTGCAACATCAATGATCCACGCTTTTTTCTCTTCCACAATCTTGAGGTCCGGTTTATTGTGTTCCAAAATCTTGTCAGTTTGAATTCGAACGTCCCAAAGTATTTTGGCATGTTTGTTTTCAACTACTTTCTCAGTTCTTTACCACTGGTAGATGGTAGTTGTGGCCTAGATTCCAATGGAGCATCTGGGCCATATATTATTATTATTATTATTATTATTATTATTATTATTATTATTATTTTGAGTTGCAATCTTATTTATGCTTTTGAGAAATATATATACACACTAACACATACAGAGAGAGCGTGGGGGAAGGAGAAGAGAAATATAAGAATATCCATATTTCTTTTTATTTGGAATCCTAAAGGCTTTTGCTTTTGAGAAACTGAGAGTGTTTCTCATGATAAATACATTGCCACTGATGCGTGTGATGGGATTGTTGGAAGTGTGATGTCCTTGGTGCTCTTGAAGAATGGTGGTTTTCTTCCAGATCTTTCATGACCCAACTAGGTAACATCATCAGAGTTTATTGTGGATTATTGGAGTGGAATGAGAGTGTTCTGTTCAGACGTTTCTTTTGGAAAGAAAAACCCTCATAATTCCATTGAATCTGCCCTGTTTGCATGCAATGAAAGTCAGCTCATCTAGTGAAAGCTTCTAAATGTTATTATTCATGCTGGATTTCATAAAGCAATGTTTCCTTGAGTCATTTTTCTTTCCAAAACAAAATGGATACAAGTTCCATCATTACGTTTGATGAAGCTTATTGTGTTGGGGGTTAATATGGATAACTTGGAGCTGGCTCTTAAATTCCATTTAATGGAAATGTGGAAGGAAACCTAATTATTACTGTCCGTTCATCTTACGAGAGAGATCTGCTATTAAAGCTCATAGTTTGCATGTTGTACGAAACAGCTCTTGCAATTGAAATTTAATAAAACGGATGAACTTTAATGTGCTTTTACTAATACCTGTGATCTGTTGGGGTCGCTCTTTTTGGGGCGACTCACATTGACAAATGCTTCAAAAAGTGATTGTGAAATGTGACTATTGCTGATATTAATGAACACCCTGTGTAACGATATCCCATCTTCAAAATCTTTTGTCAGCGCAGGAACGACAATCTCGGAGGCCAGTAGGATTGGAAAGAACTGCTTAAATCCATTTCGACATATTTCTTTTTAAAACCAGGGTTGCCATTTGCGGTTTTGAAAGTTAAGAAAACTGAAGGGGAACTCTTGAACGCTTTTGGAGTTTCAAACATTACGTAATGACCCTCAGAAATTGCAAAAGGCTATTGTGTAAAAAAAACAAGCAAAAAAAATTGCATTTTCCTCATCCAGATAATAAACATGCATGTACAATATGTGACTCAGAATCTCTCCTCCTTTCCTGATAGGCGTTCAAAGCCATTTAAGAGCTGTCAAAATAACTAATAAAATATGGTAGTTGAGCCATTGTTTTTCTAATACGCGATAATCCGGGAGTGGTTAAATTCTGCCACTCATGTTTTAAAACAGAAAACGGACTGTTTTATTCTGCCGGTAAATAGTTCCCCTTTGTATCTCTGATTTTAGAAAGGAGCCGGATGAAGTAATCCACCAGTAGATTCAGGCTTTTTATATCTGTGTCTGGAGATCAGCCCCATCATGGCACCAGCCTTATCTGGAGTTAATTATATTACTAACTCTCATGACCTGGATTTTGCTGGTTTGTTTTTCTTTTGATTTTTTAATATTCTATTTGTGGACATTGAAATTTACTCTATTTTTTGGAGAATAAGAAAGGTGGTAATGTCGGTGCATCTTCTACACCAAATACAGCCATTTTTGGCCTCCCGAAAGCCCCGCCCTTGCATCCCATTTTTACTAAAAATGGACCCATTTTTTGCAAAACTGGTGTGCGCAAAGGGTTAGGGAGGTCTGCAGAGTGCTCCTGGGGGCTGGCCGAAGAGAAAAACACCCCCGTTGTTGCAAAAAAACGGGTGAAAAATGGGCCTTTTTTGCAAAAACGGTTGAAAATTTGGGTGCGTCTTATACTCTGAATGTAGCTTTTTCAAAACTTTTCCCCCGCAGCCCTAACAAGGCACTAACAATTTTCCTAGCTTGCAGGCTTTTTTCATTGCTTTCCACCGCTAAGTCTTTGCAGGCTTTTTCATTGTTACTCTCTCCGAAGAATGTTTTTCCATCCCTAAGTCTTTGCAGCCATTTTTTCATTGCTACTGGCTCTGAATAAGGTTTTTTCCCCCAGCCCTAACCAGGGGATAAAATAATATGCTGAAACTGACCAGACTAAGGACGCTAGCCAGATGAATACCTGGTAAACAGATTTCCCACCCCCTATTTTCCTCCTCCAAAACTAAGGTGCATCTTATACTCTGGTGTGTCTTATACTCCGAAAAATATAGTATTTATTTGTGGTTTCCGCCCTGTGGATTGATTGAGTCAGACTTGCCTCTCTCTGAGCATGCACCAGAAGCTGCAATGAACTACATGCAGGTCATCCAAAGAGCATCAGAGGTGGTATTCTACCAGTTCAGCTAAACTGGTAGTGGCGACCTATGCCACATCTTCTATTTCTGCATGTTTTTAATCTGTGCGCAGGTGTGTGAGCTACGGGCGCCAGCAAAGCACACACACAGTAATTTATATATTTGTAACTTACATATTTCTCTACTATTCTCCCCCCCCAATAGTATCTTATCTTTACAACTCCGTCACGACAAATATAGCCTCCTTTACATTTTTATATATTTTATTTATTTATTATCATTATATTATTTTCTTTTCCTCCTTTCCGACGAATTGTAAAAGAAGTCCTAAATTTCATAATACTCCGAGTCGTCCTTATTTTTTTTGCAGACCTTCCATTACCCAAATGATGACTAGCACTGATGGCGTTACCTAGTTGGGTAATGAAAGGTCTGCAAGAAAAAAACTCAAGGTCAAAGATCACCAAGAACCCCACAGTTCTCTTCCTTCCTTCCTCCTCCTCCCCTCTGCCAAACCCTACTCCCTTGGAGCACTGATGCTATTACCTAGTTTGATAACAAAATGTCTGCAAGAAAACCCCCAAGCACAGAGTCCACCAAGGACCGCTCTAAATCCTTTGGCGCCAGCTCCGCAAACATCTGAGCTGGGGTGGCGCAGTGGTTAGAGTGCAGCACTGCAGGCTACTTCAGCTACTGCTAGCTGTAGTTCAGCAGTTCAAATCTCAGCTCAAGGTTGACTCAGCTTTCCGTCCTTCCGAGGTGGGTCAAATGAGGACCCAGATTGTTGGGGGGCAAGAGGTTGACTCTTGTCAACCACTTAGAGAGGGTTGCAAAACCACGGTAATGCTCTCTACGTGGGGCTACCTTTGAAGAGTATTCGGAAACTTCAGATCGTGCAGAATCCAGCTGCGAGAGCAGTCATGGGCTTCCCCAAATATGCCCATGTTACACCAACACGCCGCAGTCTGCATTGGTTGCCGATCAGTTTCCAGTCACAATTCAAAGTATTGGTTATGACCTATAAAGCCCTTCATGGCACCGGACCAGATTAACTCAGGGACCGCCTTCTGCTGTACGAATCCCACCGACCGGTTAGGTCCCACAGAGTGGGCCTTCTTCGGGTCCTGTCAACTAAACAATGTCATTTGGCGGGACCCAGGGGAAGAGCCTTCTCTATGGCAGCCCCGGCCCTTTGGAACCAACTCCCCCCAGAGATTAGAATTGCCCCCACCCTCCTCGCCTTTCGTAAGCTTCTTAAAACCCACCTCTGGGGTCAGGCATGGGGGAACTGAGATATTCTTTCCCCCTAGGCCTTTACAATTTACGCATGGTATGTTTGTATGTATGTTTGGTTTTATAATAAGTTTTTTTTTAGTTGTTTTAATATTGGATTGTTACATGCTGTTTTTTATCACTGTTGTTAGCAGCCCTGAGTCTACGGAGAGGGGCGGCATACAAATCCAATAAATAGAAATAATAGAATAGAAGCGGTATATAAGTCTAAATGCAATGGCTATCTAGAATTTGATTTTTGGAGGGAACCTGCGTTGAGGAACCCCTGAGCCCTCCTGAAAACGATGTGACCTTGACTCTTGTGCTGTTTGTGTCTTCCAGGTCCTTCCTCCTCCAGGTCACCTACGATCCCCCTATTTTTCCGCAAAAAAAAGAAATGGATGACAAGGCCTCGGTGGGCAAAATCAGCGTGTCTTCCGATTCGGTTTCGACCCTCAACAGCGAAGATTTTGTCTTGATTTCCAGGCAAGGCGACGACACCCCTTCCACCAATAACGGTAGCGATGACGAAAAGACAGGGTTGAAGGTAAGAGTGGGTATATATTTGTGACACATACAGATAGAATTGTCGGCTATCAATAAAATTAACTGCCTGTTATGTTCCTGCAATACACCAGGGTGATTTGACACAAAAATATGTAACCTTTCGTTGGTGCAGAGCTGAAGGGATTGGATACTGTAGCCTAGAGGATAATTCTCTGCCTTACAAGGCAAAGGTTGCAGGTTCAAGTCCCAGTGGGTATGGCTAGCTGATGAGGCCAAAATAAGGCCGAAATAGATCTATCCTAGTCTCCCTTAATTTTCAAATTCAGCAAAAAAGGTTGTGACATATATGTCACATGTTTTTTTGCTGAATTTGAAAATTAAGGGAGATTAGGATAGATCTATATATTTGGTGCCTCGGGAAATGGGTTGGGTTGTTTTTTTTAAAAAAATATTTTTTATTTTTCTTCACCATACATCAAATAATTCCATCCACATAAACCAAACATATTAATACAAAACCCCCGCCAAAAATATCTTGCTTTGACTTCAGTCCAATTACTATCTGTTGTGAATGGTCCTTGTCTAACTCTGGTAATGAGTCCTCGGAGAGGGGTGGCATACAAATCTAATAAATTATTATTAATTATTATTAATAATGACAGATTCTGAGTAGGTTGAGCCAGGCCCATCTTGGTACCCTGGGCCAGTGGTGTTGCCAGCTGATGCAGAGAGTGAGAGTGAGTGAGAGATAGACATGGATGAACCTGAAAGACTACAAGAGGTGGCAGAGATGCCAATGACAGTAGGTTCTGACTTAGAGGAGGAGGAGGAGGAAGACCATGTCAACGCCTGATTGGTGGGATTATAAAAAATATATTCCAAGGCGCCAGAATAGAAGCTTTAGTTCCTAACCCTGTGGGAAATTTGTCTTTTCCCATGGTTTTAGGCGACCCCTGTGAAACGGTTGTTCAACCCCCCAAAAGGTCCTGACCCCCAAGTTGAGAACCACTGATCTACTCTCTCTCTGTAAGCTTGTCTGTCTATCACCCAGCATCTCTCTCTATCTCTGTTTCATCTATTTATCTATCTATCATCGATTATCTAATCTCTTATCTATCTATCATCCATTATCTACCTATCTATCTATCTATCTACCTACCTACCTATCGATATATATATATATATACAGTGATACCTTGTCTTACAAACTTAATTGGTTCCGGGACGAGGTTCTTAAGGTTTGTAAGACGAAACAATGTTTCCCATAGGAATCAATGGAAAAGTGATTAATGCGTGCAAGCCCAAAACTCACCCCTTTTGCCAGCCGAAGCCCCCGTTTTTGCACTGCTGGGATTCCCCTGAGGCCCCCCTCCATGGGAAACCCCACCTCCAGACTTCTGTGTTTTTGCGATGCTGCAGGGGAATCCCAGCATTGCAAAAACGAGCACTTCGCTGGCAACGGAAGTCCGGAGGTGGGGTTTCCCAGTGAAGGGAGCATCAGTGAAACCGCAGCATCACAAAAACACCGAAGTCCTTGAAATCTCACCTTCGGAGCTCTGTGTTTTCCATGGACGGGAGCCTCAGGGGAATCCCAGGAGCGCAAAAACGGGTGCTTCGCTGGCAATGGAAGTCCGGAGGCGGGGCATCCCAGCAGTGGCAGTGGGTTTGTAAGGTGAAAATAGTTTGTAAGAAGAGGCAAAAAAATCTTAAACCCTGGGTTTGTATCTTGAAAATTTGTATGACAAGGTGTTTGTAAGATGAGGAATCACTGTATCTACCTACCTACCTACCTACCTACCTATCTCTATCTCTCTCCCTCCCTCCTCCCTCCCTACCTATCAATCTGTCTGTCTGTCTATCTACCTACCTACCTACCTACCTATCAATCTCTCTGTCTGTCTGTCTGTCTGTCTGTCTGTCTGTCTGTCTGTCTGTCTGTCTATCTATCTATCTATCTATCTATCTATCTATCTATCTATCTATCTATCTATCTATCTATCTATCTTTCTTTCTAATCAATCCCCAGGTTGAGAACCACTGATTTATTGGAACAGACTGACAGTTTCTTTCTATTATCTTGTTTCTAAATTCTTCAAACTTTTATTATCTCATTATTTTTAATCTAAGCGAAGATTATCTTGGACGTATCACTTTTGCCAGTGCTACCTCCCCCACTCCTTAATATTCCTGGAAAAAAAAGGAACGGCAGACTTTGGAAAAACTTCAGGCCTTGCAAAGCGCAAATGCTTTTTTTCGGCTTGGAAACCAGCCAAAACTTTGCCTCTCATCCGCCTGCTTTCTGGCACGCCAGGAATGTCAGCCAAAGACCATCCAAGGGCTGGGAGGCTGCTCCCACAGATTCGCAGCTGGAGAAACACCCTCCCCCCCAGAAGGGGTTCGCAGATAGTCCTCAACTTGCGACCGTTTCCTTACCGACTGTTTGAATTTAACAGTGGCGCTGGGGAAAAAAGTGACTCAGCCGTTTTTCAAGTTCCCGACAGGAGTTGGTTCTACTTACTTTCCCCGCTGCTTATCACCAGTGTACATTTTGCATGTGCATGCATCCCTTCCCGAAAAAGACCCTCAGAAGCCTTGGCGATGCGCAGAGGTTTTTATTTTTTATTTTGCGATCCGCAGTGTCCTGGGATCATGGGATCCCCTTTTGTGACCTGGCCAGCCAAGTCAAAAGGATTCGCTGGGATTCACTTAATCCAGTGACTTTCAACCTTTCTGATGCCGCGACCCTTCAATACAGTTCCTCGTGTTGTGGTGACCCCCAACCATAAGTCTAGCGCCAATTCTCCCAAACAGAGCTTTGAGCTGATTGGCAGGAAGGTCAGAGGGACACCCCCACTGTCAATGCCTGATCGGTCGGATTGTAAAAAATATATTCCAAGGCGCCAGAATAGAAGCTTTAGTTCCTAGCACTGGGGGAAGTTTGTCTTTTCCCATGGGAATCCCAGCAGCGCAAAAACAGGTGCTTCGCTGGCAACGGAAGTCCGGAGGTGGGGTTTCCCAGCGAGGGGAGCCTCAGCGAAATTGCAGCATCGCAAAAACACGGAAGTCCTCGAAACCCCACCTCCGGACTTCCGTGTTTTTGTGATGCTGCGATTTTTGTGATTGGCTAGAAAATGAGTATAAATGGATAGCAGTAGCATTTTGACTTGTATACCGCTCCATAGTGCTTTTACAGCTCTCTCTAAGCAGTTTTTGCAGAATCAGCCTCTTGCCCCAACAATCTGGTTCCTCATTTTACCCACCTTGAGCCAGTGGTGAGATTTGAACTGCTGAAGTACAGCTAGCGGTTAGCTGAAGTAGCCTGCAGTGCTGCACTCTTAATCAGTACACCACCCCGGCTCTTTTGGAATATTCATAGAAATTAAAATAGAATGAACATATCAGAAAAAAAGGGAGAATAAATGTGACAAAACTAGATTTAAGGAGGCTTTATGTATAGAAATGATACAAAAGGTTAGGGTTTTAGAAGAGAGACCAATATTTTAAAGTACAGGAATATGTTATCAGTCTGTTGAATATAAGATGAATTAGGATATGAATCATTCCGGGAAAAGTAAAGAGGGAGAAAGAGGAAGTAGAAAGAGGAAGGAAGAAGAGGAGGGAAATAGAAAAGGGAGAGAAGGATTAAGAAGGTAGAAGGAGGAGATGGAGACAGAGGGAGGGAAGAAAAACAGACTGATAAATGATAGTACAAATAGATGCAAAATAGGATATTGAATTATGATCGACTGGGTAAAAATGTATAATTACATTTGTTCCTGATATATTTTAAGGAATATGCATTGATATATATATACAGTGTTCCCTCGATTTTCATGGGGGATGCGTTCCGAGACCGCCCGTGAAAATCGAATTTCCGCGAAGTAGAGATGCGGAAGTAAATACACTATTTTTGGCTATGAACAGTGTCACAAGCCTTCCCTTAACACTTTAAACCCCTAGATTACAATTTCCCATTCCCTTTGCAACCATTTAGATTATTACTCACCATGTTTATTTATTAAAGTATATTTAAAAAAATATTTATTAAAGACAGACGAAAGTTTGGCGATGACATATTACGTCATCGGGCAGGAAAAACCGTGGTATAGGGGGGGAAACCGCAAAGTATTTTTTAATTAATATTTTTGAAAAACCGTGGTATAGCCATTTCGCGAAGTTTGAACCCGCGAAAATCGAGGGAACACTGTACACTGCTCAAAAAGATAAAGGGAACGCTCAAAGAACACATTCTAGATCTGAATGGGTGAAATATTCTCATTGAATAACTTTGTCCTGTACAAAGTTGAATGTGCGCAACAGCATGTGAAATGGATTGTCAATCAGTGTTGCTTCCTAAGTGGACAGTTGGATTTCACTGAAGTTTGATGTACTTGGAGTTATATTGTGTTGTCTAAGTCAGTGATTTTCAACCTTTTTTGAGCCGCGGCACATTTTTTACATTTACGAAACCCTGGGGCACATTGAGCAGGGTGGGGTGGGGCTAAAAAAAGTTTGGACAAAAAAAAATTCTCTCTCTCTCTTCCTCCCTTTTACTCTATTTCTCTCTCCCTCTTTCTCTCCGTTCCTTCCTCTTTCTTTTTCTCTCCCCATCCCTCTTTCTTTCTCTTCCTTCCTTCCTCTCTTTTTTGCTCTCTTTCTCTCTCTCTCTCCCTACCTTTTTCTATGTCTTTCTCTCTCTCTCTCTCTCTCCTTCCCTCCCTCTCTTTCTCTCTCTCTCTTGCTTTCTTTCTCTCTTTCTTGCTTTCTTTCTCTTGTTCTCTTTCTCTCACTCTTGCTTTCTCTCTCTCTCTCTTGTTCTCTTTCTCTCTTTTGCTTTCTTTCTCTCTCTCTTGCTTTCTTTCTCTCTCTGAGCTTCGCGGCACACCTGACCATGTCTCACGGCACACTAGTGTGCCTCGGCACACTGGTTGAAAAACACTGGTCTAAGTGTTCCCTTTATTGTTTTGAGCAGTATACATATATGGAAATTTTGTGGAGGAAAATTAAATTTACCAAAAAAAAAACCTTGTGAATTTCAACTCCCAGAATTCTCCAGCCCGCTCTGAAGACCTCTGTTCTAGATCAGTGTTCCCCAACCTTGGCAACTTGAAGATATTTGGAGGCTGGCTGCAGAATTCTGGGAGTTGAAGTCCAAATATCTTCAAGTTGCCAAGGTTGGGGAACACTGTTCTAGAGAATACAGTGGTACCTCTACTTAAGAACGGCTCTAAGAACTTTTCTAAATAAGAACTGGGTGTTCAAGATTTCCCCCCCTCTTCTTTAAGAACCATTTTCTACTTAAGAACCCAAGCCTGGAAAAATTTCCCAGGAAATTTGAGAGCAGCATGAAGGCCTGGCCAGTTTCTTGCCATTCCCCTTTAATCCCAG
Source organism: Erythrolamprus reginae (assembly GCF_031021105.1). Lineage (NCBI taxonomy): Eukaryota > Metazoa > Chordata > Lepidosauria > Squamata > Dipsadidae > Erythrolamprus > Erythrolamprus reginae. The sequence goes on from NC_091957.1 coordinate 11,117,212, forward strand.
CCATCTTGGGCTTTTCTGGGCTGCCAGAGGAGCCTTTTGGTGGCACTTAAGGAAGCTTTGGCAGCCCAGAGCGAACGGAGCGTTTTCCTTTCTCTGGGCGCTTGGAGAGGGAATAAACCTTTGCCAGCTCCCAGAGAAAAGAAACACTCCGTTTGCTCTGGGCAGTCCTTCTTCTTTTTTTTAAGCCTTAAAGTTTTGGATTATTTTATTCCCCTCACCTCACTTTCTTCCTTCGGCAGTGACTGTCCTCCTCCTCTTCTTCCTCCTCCTCCCACCCAAATTCTGAGCTTTTATTTCTTTCCTAATGTGTTTGCACGTATTATTTGCTTTTACATTGATTCCCATGGGGAAAATTGCTTCTACTTACAAACTTTTCTACTTAAGAACCTGGTCACGGAACGAATTAAATTCTTAAGTAGAGGGACCACTGTACTATTCAGAAAGGAGGGAGAGGCAGACACCCAGATCACATAGAATTAATTCTTATTTCCTCATAGTTTTCCTAGACACTTTTGATTGTAGCAGAATCTCCGGCTTTGGGTTTTTTTAAACGCTTTCGGGGAACAACGCAGAGGCTTGCCCAAAGAGGACGCCCTGCATTTTCTTTCAAAATCTTTTGGTGCAAATTGGATGCTCTGGGGTGGAGCTCCATTGTCAATACTCCACTGCATGCAACACACACACACACCCTGGTCCGCGCAGCAGCCCACCCTTGGCTGGGGTGCGTGATTCCCCAATGGCTGAAGTATCAGAAATCCTTGTTTGCCGTAAGACCGGTTTTCAGAACTGCAAATAAATATTGGGTTGGTTTGCTCAGCTGAGATAACTCTTGCAGCCCTGCCCTCGTTTTGCAGCCAGAGTTTTTGGCTGGCCTCCTGCGTCTGACCTTGAAGGAATCGGCCCCGATGTCGGTGAGCCCCTTCTGCCCCTTGACCAGATGTTTCCTGTCTCCTGGCTTCCTCCCTGTCTCCAAGCCGCCAAGTCGGTTTCAGAAGGAATTGTGTTTGCTGCCGAAAAGGACGAAGGGCGGCCCTCTCGGGAAAGCCGTGGAGGAGAAAGGCGGCTGACCGACCCGGCTCTCTACTTCTCTTCTGGGTGCACCCAGGAGTGTTGTGTTTACGTTCCGCTTGTCGTAGGAAGCTTCAACCAGCCAGCAGGGAGAGTTCAGCCTGGACAGAATCTTTGGAAAGCATGCATCCTTCCCCCAGCGGTTTTTGCTGCTTATCTGAACCAGGCGCAGTCGAAGAGAAGCTGTTTGAGCTTGCGAGTCACCCGTAACATTGACTGTTTCACTTCGGGGAAGAGTGGAAGTGAAGTTACAGGCCTCAGTCAAGAGAGCGAGAGAGAGAGGTAGGGAGGTACAGAGAGAAAGAGGGAGAGGGGTAGTAGATAGGTAAGTAGGTAGGGAGGTAGTTAAAGAGAGGTAGGTATTTAGAGAAAGAGAGAGGGAGGTAATAGAGGTAGAGAGAGATAGTTAGATAAAGAGGGGTAGGTATTTAGAGAAAGAGAGGTAGGTAATAGAGGTAGAGAGAGATAGGTAGATAAAGTGGGGCAGATATTTAAAGAAAGAGAGGTAGGTAGTAGAGGTAGAGATAGGTAGATAAAGAGGGGTAGGTATTTAGAGAAAGAGAGAGGTAGAGGTAAGGAGAGATTGGCAGGTAGATAAAGAGGGGTAGATATTTAGAGAAAGAGAGAGGTAGGTAATAGAGGTAGAGAAAGATAGGTAGATAAAGAGAGGTAGGTATTTAGAGAAAGAGAGAGGTAGAGGTAGAGAGAGATTGGCAGGTAGATAAAGAGGGGTAGGTATTTAGAGAAAGAGAGAGGTAGGTAATAGAGGTAGAGAAAGATAGGTAGATAAAGAGAGGTAGGTATTTAGAGAAAGAGAGAGGTAGAGGTAGAGAGAGATTGGCAGGTAGATAAAGTGGGGTAGGTATTTAGAGAAAGAGAGAGGTAGGTAATAGAGGTAGAGAAAGATAGGTAGATAAAGAGAGGTAGGTATTTAGAGAAAGAGAGAGGTAGAGGTAGAGAGAGATTGGCAGGTAGATAAAGTGGGGTAGGTATTTAGAGAAAGAGAGAGGTAGGTAATAGAGGTAGAGAGAGATAGGTAGATAAAGAGGGGTAGGTATTTAGAGAAAGAGGTAGAGGTAGAGAGAGATCGGCAGGTAGATAAAGTGGGGTACATATTTAGAGAAAGAGAGGTAGGTAATAGAGGTAGAGAGAGATAGGCAGGTAGATAAAGAGGGGTAGTGTCAGGCCGAAGCCACGATTTTGAGTTAGAGACTTAGGCCTGCCACAAAGGCTCTTCCCCTAGGCCCTGCCAGCCGGCATTGTCCGGTTGACGGGACCCTGAGGAGACCAGGGTCTCTTCCTGCCTTCCGTAAACTCCTTAAAACCCACCTTTGCCGTCAGGCATGGGGGAATTGAAACACCTCCACCGGGCATGTTCAAGTTATGCATGGTATGTTTGTGTGTGTGTCTGTTAGTATATGGGGTTCTTTTAAATCTTTAAATATTTTAAAGTTATTTGGATTATTTAGGATTTGTTCTATCTTGTTGTGAGCCGCCCCGAGTCTTCAGATAGGGGCGGCATACAAATCTAAATAATAAACAAACAAACAAACAAACAAACAAACTCTGTGGGACCTCACCAGACGCTGGGATTCGTGTGGCAGAAGGCGGTCTTGGAGATAATCTGGTCCTATGCCATGATGGGCTTTATAGGTCATAACCAACACTTTGAATTGTGTCTGGAAACCAATCGGCAGCCAATGCAGTCTACGGAGCGATGGAGAGATGTGGGCATATTTTGGAAGGCCCAAAGCTGCTCGCGCGGCTACATTTTGGACGATTTGAAGTTTACGAACACTCTTCAACGGTAGCCCCATGTAGAGATCACTGCAGTAGTTGGACCTCGAGGGGATAAGGGCATGAGGTGGGTAGGTAGGTAGATAGACAGATGAGATGGATGGATGGATGGATGGAGGCCAAGGCCTTCTCTCTCTTTCTCTCTCTGTCCAGCTTCATGGCGGCCGCAGCTGGGTGAGGCTCCTCTTGGAAGGGAGCCCCACAACCACCACCCCAGCCTCTCTGGCAAGCTCCCCTTAGCGCTTCTCCCTTCTAGGCTGTTTCCGCCTCCTCCCGTCTTCCTTGCCCCCCCCAGCTGCCAATTCTTACCGCGAGGCTTTTTCCCCCCATACGAAACCCAGCGGAGAGCAGCAGCACAGGCCTCCCTGGCTTGCCGAGCAACTCCCAGCCGTTTCCACCCACCCGCTACCCAGCCCCACAGGCCAAGCCTCCTGCTTTTCATTAAAAGCCTCCCCCCCCTCCATTCGGAAGGCATCTGTGCCGCTGCGGCTGTTTGGCAGGGAGGAATGTAACCCCCAGACCCAACGGGGAGAGAGGCCTGGACAGACGCCTCTCTTGGCTTGAGAAAATAGCCACGCCTTCTTGCTTGAAATATCTTTCTCTCTTCCTCTCCTTCTCTCTTTCTTTTTCTCTCTTTCTCTCTCTCTCCCTCCTCTTTTTCTTTTTCTCTTTCTCTTTTTCTCTCCCTCTCCTTTCTCTCTCCTATGCTTCTCTCTTTTTCTCTCTTTCTCTCTCTTTTTTTCTCCCTCTCCTTTCTCTCTCTTTCTTTCTCCCCTCCCTCTCCTTCTCTTTCTTTCTCTCTCTCTTTCCTCTTTCTCTTTCTTTTCATCTCTCTTTTTCTCTCTCTCCCCCTCCTCTCTTTCTTTCTCTCCCTCCCTTTTTCTTCCCTTTTTTTCTCTCTCCCTCTCTCCCTCACTCCTCTCCCTCTCCCCTTCTCTTTCTCTCTTTTTCTTTCTCTCCCTCTTTCTCCCTCTCTCCCTTTTTCTCTCTCTCTATGTATGAAAAGTGCATTTATTATTTTTTTAAAAAAAGGCAACTGGACTGATATTTAATTGTTGGTGATGGGGAGGGAGGATATGTGTGCTAGCCTTGGGGTTCGGCCTTGGGATTTATTGAACAAATTTGCACAAACACTTAAAATTCTTCAAAGTACGGTCCTTGGGCCTCTACACATTTTTTTCCAGCGACTGCCATGACCGGTACACGCCCCGGAAGGCGTCTTGGGGGACCTCTCACAAGGTCTTCGTCACGGCTGATTGCATCTCTTCTAAGGACGAAAAACGCGCCTTGTCACGAGTTCCTGGCCAAACACCAGGTGCCAATGCTGCCCCCCCCCCAATAGTTCTGACGTTGCCCGAGCAGACTTCTTTTTGTCCCCAGTCCTGAAAGGAACCTGTTTTTCATCCATAGAAGAGATCTAATCAGCCGTGACGAAGACCTTGCGAGAGGTCTCCGAAGACTCTTTCCAGGGCACGTACCGGTCATGGCAGAGTCGCTGGAAAAAATGTGTAGAGGCCCAAGGACAATACTTTTAAGTGTTTGTGCAAATCTGTTCAATAAATTACTTTTTAAAAATGCATTTATTTATTTATTGGATTTGTATGCCGCCCCTCTCCGTAGACTCGGGGCAGCTAACAACAGTAATAAAAACAGCATATAACAATCCAATATTAAAACAGTTAAAAACCCTTATTATAAAACCAAACATACAGACAGACATACCATGCATAAAACTGTAAAGGCCTAGGGGGAAAGAGTATCTCAGTTCCCCCATGCCTGGCGGCAAAGGTGGGTTTTAAGAAGCTTACGAAAGGCGAGGAGGGTGGGGGCAATTCTAATCTCTGGGGGGAGTTGGTTCCAGAGGGCCGGGGCCGCCACAGAGAAGGCTCTTCTCCTGGGTCCCGCCAAGCGACATTGTTTAGTTGACGGGACCCGGAGAAGACCCACTCTGTGGGACCTAACTGGTCGCTGGGATTCGTGCAGCAGAAGGCGGTCCCTGAGGTAATCTGGTCCGGTGCCATGAAGGGCTTCATAGGTCATAACCAACACTTTGAATTGTGACCGGAAACTGATCGGCAACCAACGCAGACTGCGGAGTGTTGGTGTAACATGGGCATATTTGGGGAAACCCATGATGGCTCTTGCAGCTGCATTCTGCACGACCTGAAGTTTGCAAACACTTTTCAAAGGTAGCCCCATGTAGAGAGCATTACAGTAGTCGAGCCTCGAGGTGATGAGGGCATTACTTTTGGAATGCACCCTGTATACTAACACACACACACCTTTCGCCACGCGAACCCAAAAAGGTTTTTTATCGCTGCCTTACACAATCTAACTGGACCTAAGGTGTGAGGATCAAGGAAGGACTACTCGAAGGTCCTGGCAGGAAGTGGAGCAAGGGTGAGGCCACGGAGACTTCTTGCCTTAGGCTCCCTCGCCTACGCCCGAGATCTGGCTGCTTTCTTTGCCCTCATGCTGCTTCTTCAGCTCGGTGCGGAGAAGGAAGCCAGCTCCCTGCGCGCAAGCTGTTCTTGCCCAAACCTGTCGCGTCTTCCAGGAGGCCGGGATGCAAATGTAACCCGTCTTGAGTCTGTCGTCTGCACCTCTGTAACTGTCAGGTTCGGTTCTGCAACCCAACAAGCCCGAGGCCGACTTCAGCAGCAGCAGTAAAAAAAGCAAATTCCATTTTTTGGTTTAACACCAAGGACCCCTCATAGCAGTTGTATTCCTCCTCCTTCTTCTTCTTCTCCTCCCTGCAAACCCTAATGTCTTCTAGCACTGATGATGTTACTTAGTTGGGTAATGAAAGGTCTGCAAGAAAACCCAAAGCTCAGAACATGCCAAGGACCCCTCATAAAATAGTCTTCTTCCTTCTTCTTCTTCTTCTTCCTCCTCCTTCTTCTTTATCTTCCTCTTCCTTTTCTTCCTCTTCCTCTTCTTCCCCTCCCCCTCCTCTTCCTCTTCTTCTTCCTCCTCTTCCTCTTCTTCTTCTTCCTCCTCCTCTGCCTCTTCATCTTCCTTTTCTTCTCCTTCTCCTCCTCCTCCTCCTCCTCCTCCTGGAAAAAGAGGTAAGATATTTAGTTATACACATATTAACAGCTGCCAGGATAGCATATGCCCAACAATGGAAAATAGATAAAGCACCAGGAGAAAATATAGTAATTAAAAAAATATTGGACTGTGCAGAAATGGACAAATTATCCAAAAAATTAGAGGGAAAAGAAGATTCAGATTTATTATAAAATATAGGCAAACTTTTACAACTGGTTAAAGGAAAGAACAGCGAAGAATTAACTAAAAATTCATGCAAAGCAACACGTCAAATAAGAGAATTAAAGAACCAATATTATGTGAAAGAAGCAAAATTCTCTGATCGAACACTCAAAAAAAAAGTGGAGAAACTTTCGTTTGCCAAATGTTGTATGTATATGTTTTGTGGATGTCTTTTTTTTCTTTCTGTTATATTTGAAAAAAATAAATAAATTTTACACACACACAAAAAAGCAAATTCCATGCTTGGCATGATTAGGAAGGGAATCGGGGTCAGCAAGTGTTGTATGGCCTCTGTACAAATCGATGGTGAGACCACACTTGGAGTACTGTGTACAGTTCTGGACACCGCACCTCAAGAAGGATATCGTGGAACTGGAAAAGGTGCAAAAAAGGGCAACAAGAATGATCGAGGAAATGGAGCCCCTCCCTTATGAAACCAGGTTACAACGCCTTGGTCTCTTCAGCCTTGAAAGACGGCGTTTAAGGGGTGACTTGATCGAAGTGTATAAAATCATGCATGGGATAGAAAAGGTGGATAGAGAAAAATTATTTTCTCCATCACACAATACTAGGACAGGGGGGCCCTCCCTAAAGCTCATAGGTCAGAAAGCGAGGACAAATCAAGGGAAATATTTGTTCACCCAGAAGGTCGTTGGTATATGGAATTCACTTCCAGAAGAAGTCGTGACAGCTGTCAGCCTTGATAGCTTCAAGGCAGGATTAGACAGATTCATGGATGCCAAGCCTATAGATGGTTATTGAAACGGATGTCCACGTGCTGCCTCTATGTTGGTTGAAGCAGGCAGGATTCCCTTGAGTACCACTTGTTGGGGGTCAAGGGAAAGGGAGGGTCTTGCCTTCTCTTTCTGCTCAAGATCCCCATGGACAATTGGTGGGCCACTGTGGGACACAGAATGCTGGACCCGATGGTCTTTGGCCTGATTTAGCAGGGCTCTTCTTTATGTTCAGAGGAGAATCAGAACTGCAGAAAAAACAATAGCTGCCAACCTGCCTTCCATTGAGGACCTGTAGACTGCACGAGTCAAAAAGAGGGCTGTGAAAATATTTACTGACCCCGTCGCATCCTGGACATAAGCTCTTTCAACTCCTACCCTCAAAACGTCGCTACAGAGCACTGCACACCAAGACAACTAGACACAGGAACAGTTTTTCCCCCGAACGCCATCATTCTGCTAAACAAATAATTCCCTCAACATTGTCAAACTATTTATTAAGTCTGCACTATTATTGCTACTAGTTTTTCTCATCCTTTCTATCATCCATCTCCTCCTACGTATGACTGTATGACTGTAACTTGTTGCTTGTATCCTTAAGATTTTTATTAATATTGTTTCCTGATTGCTTATTTGACCCCCCCTATGACAGTCATTAAGTGTTGTACCTCATGATTCTTGACGAACGTATATTTTCTTTTATGCACACTGAGAGCATCTGCACCAAAGACAAATTCCTTGTGTGTGCAATCACACTTGGCCAATAAGGAATTCTATTCTATTCCATTCCATTCCATTCAATCCCTTGTTCTATTCCATTCCATTCTTTTTGTTAACATCAGCCCGGCGAATCCTGGCCAGCAGCATCAAGAGAGAAAGATACGTCCTTGACTTAATGGCCACAATTCAGCCCAGAATTAATTAATTGATTGATTGATTGATTGATTTATGTATGTATTTATTTATTTATTTGATTTCTATCAAATTTATTTATTTGATTTCTATTTCTATGCCGCCCTCTCAGATGGCTCAGAGCTGTGTACAACATAACAAATACAGTACAATACACATGTATAGAAATCCAGTATTAAAAATTACTATTAAAAAAAACAAAAAATAAAAACCCCATTCATTCCAACACAAACATCCAAATACGCCTAACCAATCACTCATGGCTAGGGACGGAATTGATCTCGATACGGCCCCCATGCCCACTGGCAGAGGTGGGTCTCCAGAGCTTTACGAAAGACCTGGAGGGAGCGGGTGGTACGTTATCTCTGAAGGGAGTTTGTTCCAGAGGGCCGGGGCCGCCACAGAGAAGGCTCTTCCCCTAGGCCCCGCCAGATGACATTGTCTGGCCGACAGGACCTGGAGGAGGCCGACTGTGGGACCTAACCGGCTGCTGGAATACATGAAGCAGAAGACGATCCCGTAGGTAATGTGGTCCTAGGCCATGTAGGGCTTTGTAGGTCATAACCAGCACTTTGAATTGGTGTCTGCCCGAGATCCGCCAATGCTTTCTCTTCTCCCCCCAGATCGTAGGAAATGGGAGTGAGCAGCAGCTGCAGAAGGAACTGGAAGACATCCTAATGGATCCCCCCATGGAGGACCCTTCAAATGACCGGGAGAGGGAGGACGAGAGCCCCTCCCACGACGGAGAAGGGGACGAGCCGGTTCTCCTCGAGGCCTCCGCCTCCTCCACCATCAACCCCGTCTCCGTGACAGGACCCTCCAAGCCAGAAATGAGGCTCCCGGTGAAGCCATCCCAGGGAGGTGAGCAGCCACCAAGGCTAAGGAAGGAAAAATGCCCCCATATATCCATCCCAAGATAAAATACCGAAAATAGTATAAGGGCAGACTAGATGGACCATGAGGTCTTTTTCTCCGTCAGTCTTCTATGTTTCTAAGGAAGGGGAGTGGGGAGGCTCCGCAGATGGAAGACTGACCTTTTGGGCCAGTGTTAGAAAGATTCTAAAAGCAAGAGAATAGAAGCAAAAGTCTTTATTAACAACACAATGCAGATAATATAGAAATATTTAGAAAACATAGAACACATTTGACCGGCATGATCATACAGGGACCTGGAGAGGTCACGGGGAAGGGTACCCGGGTGCCTCCGAAGGTAAAGTACCCAACTACAAGGATCATCTTATATAGGTTTCTTACACCCCTCCTTTCTGTCCATTGTTTGTCCATATATGGGGTTGTTTTTCTGTTACTCCACCATATTTCATCATGGACATCGTTCCTAAGAATTTTATATCCAAACATAGTCATGTTCCCTCCTGTTTTGTAATCCCTTCCTGGCAAGACCTGCTATTCCTGAAACCAAGGTTCGGAGGTTCAGTACGTTAGGAGAATGATTTTATGCCTAGGCCCTATACGTTTCTTACAGCCAGCGATGATAAAATGCCTTTCTTTCGTTCCATTTCTCCGCTGACTCTTTCCTTCCTTTTTTGGTGTGTGTGTGTCTGTGTATGGCAGATTCAGAGGAGTCCAGCCCTTTCACCCCGGTGGCCGACGAGGACAGCGTGGTCTTCAGCAAACTCACGTACCTGGGCTGCGCCTCCGTCAACGCCCCCCGCAGCGAGGTGGAGGCCCTGCGGATGATGGCCATCCTGCGCAGCCAAGGCCAGACCTCAGTGGACGTGACGCTCTCCGTGCCAAATGTGTCCGAGGGCACCGTAAGGTAAATGTGCCCACCTTCCTTAGGGCATGGCCTTACCAGTGGTGGTGCCTCGCGCCTCTGTTGGGCCCTTCCTGTTTGCTGTCTTTATATCAGGGCTTTGCCCTCTCTGGGATGTCACTTTTAAGCTTGCTCTCTCTTTAGGGCAGTGCTTCTCAATTATACTGATAAAATAAAAATAAAGGGAGCACTTAAACAACACAAAATAATAATAATAATAATAATAATAATAATAATAATAATAATAATTAGATTTGCTGTCTTTTTAGGGCAGTGCTTCTCAATTATACTGATAAAATAAAAATAAAGGGAGTACTTAAACAACACAATATAATAATAATAATAATAATAATAATTTATTAGATTTGCTGTCTCTTTAGGGTAGTGCTTCTCAATTATACTGATAAAATAAAAATAAAAAATAAAGGGAGCACTTAAACAACACAATATAATAATAATAATAATAATAATAATAATTTATTAGATTTGCTGTCTCTTTAGGGCAGTGCTTCTCAATTATACTGATAAAATAAAAATAAAGGGAGCACTTAAACAACACAATATAATAATAATAATAATAATAATAATAATAATAATAATAATAATAATTTATTAGATTTGCTGTCTCTTTAGGGCAGTACTTCTCAATTATACTGATAAAATAAAAATAAAAGTAAAGGGAGTACTTAAACAATATAATAATAATAATAATAATAATAATAATAATAATAATATAATAATAATAATATTTGCTGTCTCTTTAGGACAGTGCTTTTCAATTATACTGATAAAATAAAAGTAAAAGTAAAGGGAGGACTTAAACAACACAGTATAATAATAATAATAGTAATAATTTATTAGATTTTCTGTCTCTTTAGGGCAGTGCTTCTCAATTATACTGATAAAATAAAAATAAAGGGAGCACTTGAACAACACAATATAATAATAATAATAATAATTTATTAGATTTGCTATCTCTTTAGGGTAGTGCTTCTCAATTATAGTGATAAAATAAAAATAAAGGGAGTACTTAAACAACACAATATAATAATAATAATAATAATAATAATAATAATAATAATAATAATAATTTATTAGATTTGCTGTCTCTTTAGGGCAGTGCTTCTCAATTATACTGATAAAATAAAAATAAAGGGAGCACTTAAACAACACAATATAATAATAATAATAATAATAATAATAATAATAATAATAATAATAATAATTTATTAGATTTGCTGTCTCTTTAGGGCAGTGCTTCTCAATTATAGTGATAAAATAAAAATAAACGGAGTACTTAAACAACACAAAATAATAATAATAATAATAATAATAATAATAATAATTATTATTATTATTATTATTATTATTATTATTTGTTAGATTTGTATGCCGCCCCTCTCCGAGGACCCGGGGCTGCTCACAACAGCAAAAGCAATACAATAAAATACAAATCCAATGATGAGAAACTAAATTAAAACCCATAATTACTGAAAAACAGACAGGTCAGCACAATCACACCATTCACAAATGCTTGAATCAGAAGGTAGGGAGCAGGGAGTTAACCAGGGATCTCCAAACTTGGTAACTTTTAAGACTTCAACTCCCAGAATTCCCCGGCGTGTCCACAAGCCTTAAAGTTGCCAAATCTGGAGACCCCAGCCCTAGATCAGTGGTTCTCAACCTGGGGGTTGGGACCACTTTGGGTGTCGAACGCCTGTTTCACATGGGTCACCTAAGACAAAAAAGGAAAAGGGAAATTTCCCCCTGGTGTTAGGAACTAAAGCTTCTATTCTGGCGCCTTGGAATATATTTTTACAATCCGACCCATCAGGCCTTGACAGTGGGCGTGTCCCTCTGATCTTCCTGCCAATCAGCTTAAAGCTCTGTTGGGAGAATTGGCACTAGACTTATGGTTGGGGGTCACCACAGCATGAGGAACTGTATTAAGGGGTCGTGGCATTAGAAAGGTTGAGAACCACTGGCTTAGGCTCTCTCGAAATAAAGGTTCAAATAACAGTAGGAATTGTACATTCTCTTTTCTTAATTTGCATATAGAATATTGTGGCTTTTTAACAATTACAGATCATTGCTCGCATAACACTTGCTCTGAAAATGACGTGTAATTTTGTAGGTTTCCCAAATTGTCAAAATGCATGTGAATAGAAATCTTTAAAATAGAAACCACGTGTTTTCTTTTCCACCGCCAATCAGCTTAAAGCTCTGTTGGGAGAATTGGCGCTGGACTTTTGATTGGGGGTCACCACAATATGTGGTGTGGGTATCTCAGTAGTTTAAAACGGATGTCGGATGAAATGAACGAGTATAATTATGAAGCCGGAAGTGGAAGTATTTGGCCAAGCTGCCCGTTGCCTCTCTCCTTATCCTCTGCGTGGGGTTTCTTCCCTCCCAAAGGTTGCTGGAGCCTCCAACAAACACCGAAATAGCCAACTATCCCATTTACAAGATCCTGTTCTGCGTGCGAGGTCACGATGGGACTCCGGAAAGCGACTGTTTTGCTTTCACCGAAAGCCATTACAACTCCGAGCTCTTCAGAATTCACGTCTTCCGGTGCGAGATCCAGGAAGCTGTAAGTTCAGTGGGTGGAGCTGGGGTGAGGCCTCGGCCTGTCCCTAGGCTGGAAGCAGGTGACGGGACCTGTCTTCCTTCCGTTTGGATGGGAGGTTGGAGGTCCACCTTCCCCATCCTTAGTCTCTCTCCTTGTCTCGTCCTATCTCTTCTCTTGTCCTCTCCTCTCCTCCTATCCCTCCCTCTTCCATCCTTTCCTCTACCTCTACTTCTATTCCTTCCTTCCTTCCTCTTCTCCACTCCCCCTCTCCTTCTTTCTTTCGTTCCTTCCCTTCCTCTCCTCTCCCTCTCCTTTTTCTCCTTCCTTCCTTCTTTCCTTCCCTGCCTCCCTCCTCCCTCCCCTCTATTCTCTCTTTCCTTCCTTCCCTTCCTTCCTTCCTCTCTTCCCCTCTCCTCTCTTCTCCTCTACATCTCCTTCTTTCTCTCCTTCCTTCCTTCCTTCCTTCCTCTCTTCCCCTCTCCCCTCTCCCTGTCCTTCCTTCCTTCCTTCCATCCATCCATCCATCCATCCCTTTCCTCTCCTCTCCGCTCTCCCTTCCTTCCTTTTCACTACTGCTCCTTCTATTCTTTCCTCCCTTTCTCCCTCCCTCTCCTTTCTTCCCTCCTTCCCTCTCTCTCCTCCCTCCCTCCCTTCTTTCCTTCCTTTCTCCTCCTCCTCCTCTTCACTCAGGTGAGCCGGATCCTGTACAGTTTTGCCACCGCTTTCCGCCGTTCTGCCAAGCAAGTCGCTCTCGCCGCCCCTGTTACTCCAGAGATGCCAGACAGCGACATCTTCACCTTTACAGTCTCCCTGGAGATCAAGGAGGATGATGGGAAAGGCTGCTTCAGGTATCTAGTTTTCCCGTGGAGCGTTTGACGAAAGGCGCTTCCAATTTCACAGGCCATCCGTAGACATCTTACTCTCCAGATCCCCCCCTCAATAGTTTTGGAGATGGGACGCTTCCCCCCTCTACCATCACTGTTTTGGGATGTGAAGCCAAAACGGGGGTGGGGTGGGGTCTTGCGCAGGCATGTGGAGGGGGCAGGGCATGCAAGGGGGCATTGCACTATGGATGTCGGAACTCACACACATGCAACAGTGTGCATGCGCATACACTTTTGGCACCCAAGGGAAAAAAGGTTCGCCATCACTGCTCTCGGCACAATGAGAATACAGTGTTCCCTCGATTTTCGCAGATTTGAACTTCGCGAAAAGGCTATACCACGTTTTTTCAAAAATATTAATTAAAAAAATACATCGCGGTTTCCCCCCCTATACCACAGTTTTTCCCACCTGATGGCGTCATATGTCATCGCCAAACTTTCATCCGCCTTTAATAAATATTTTTTAAAATAAGCTTTAATAAATAAACATGGTGAGTAATAATCTAAATGGTTGCTAAGGGAATGGGAAATTGCAATTTAGGGGTTTAAAGTGTTAAGGGAAGGCTTGTGATACTGTTCATAGCCAAAAATAGTATATTTACTTCCGCATCTCTACTTCGCGGAAATTCAACTTTCGCGGGCGGTCTCGGAACGCATCCCCCGCGAAAATCGAGGGAACACTGTATATACCGTATTTTTTGGAGTATAAGACACACCTTTTTCTTCCCTAAAAGATGCTGATAATTTGGGTGTGTCTTATACTCTGAATGTAGTCCCCATCCCCCCTACAGCCCTAACTAGCTGCCAATGATCCTCCCAGCTCTTACCTTGTAGGCTGTTTCATTGTTTCTCTCTGCGAAGAATGTTTTCCAAGCCCTAAGTCTGTGCAGGGTTTTTTTTCATTGCTCTAACTTGCTCCGCATAAGTTTCTTTCCAGCCCTAACCAGGTGCTAACAATGTTCCCAGCTCTTACCAGCTTGCAACCTCTTTCATTGTTACTCTCTGCGAATAATATTTTCCAAGCCCTAAGTCTCTGCAGGGTTTTTCTCATTGCTCTAACTTGCTCCGCATAAGTTTCTTTCAGCCTTAACCAGGTGCTTGTGCTCTTCCCACTGGCTTGCAATCTCTTTCATTGTTACTCTCTGCGAATAATATTTTCCAAGCCCTAAGTCTCTGCAGGGTTTTTCTCATTGCTCTAACTTGCTCCGCATAAGTTTCTTTCAGCCCTAACCAGGTGCTAACAATGTTCCCAGCTCTTACCAGCTTGCAAGCTCTTTCATTGTTACTCTCTGCGAATAATATTTTCCAAGCCCTAAGTCTCTGCAGGGTTTTTCTCATTGCTCTAACTTGCTCCGCATAAGTTTCTTTCAGCCCTAACCAAGTGCTTGTGCTCTTCCCACTGGCTTGCAATCTCTTTCATTGTTACTCTCTGCAAATAATATTTTCCAAGCCCTAAGTCTGTGCAGGGTTTTTTTCATTGCTCTAACTTGCTCTGCATAAGTTTCTTTCAGCCCTAACCAAGTGCTAGCGATCTTCCCACTGGTTTGCAATCTCTTTCATTGTTCCTCTATGCTAAGAATATTTTCCAAGCCCTAAGTCTTTGCAGGTTTTTTTCATTGCTCTACTTGCTCCGAATGTTTCTTTCCAGCCCTAACCTGATGCTAGCGATCTTCCCACTGACTTGCAAGCTCTTTCATTGTTACTCTTGCTAAATAAGGTTTTTTAAAAAGCCCTAAAAAGGGAATAAAATAATGTACTGAAGCTGACCAGTTTAAGGACGCTAGCCAGATGAATACCTGGTAAGCAGATTCTTTTCCCTATTTTCCTCCCCAAAAACTAAGTGCATTTTATACTCCGAAAAATACGGTATCTGCTGAACAATCTGCTGCATTGGCAATAGGACGAGCATCTGGTCAGTAAACGCTCAGCTCCTTGGTTTTGAATCAAAACCAAGGGAAATTGATTGGGAAGTTATATAAATATTTAATAAATTATAAAACGATAGGTTGGATATTGAAAGATAATATGATTAGTTGGTGTAAAAATTTTGGAAAAGAAATAAACTTAGACACATGGGAAAAAGTATGGAAAATAACTAAATCAATCTCTTTCAAGGAAAATCAAATTAAGATGTTTTATAGATGACACCTTCCACTGTATAGGATTTCAAAGATGTTTCCAAATGCTTCTCCTATTTGCTGGAAATGTAAAAAAGAAATTGGTACATATTTTCATGCATGGTGGACTTGCCCAAAAGCTAAGATCTATTGGAATAAGGTAGAAAAATGGTTAAAGGAAATCACAAATAAGGAGATTAAGAAGACCCCAGAATTCGTCTTATTAGGTATTACTGATATTAAATACAAAAAAGAAATATATTATTTGATAATCCATATATTAGTAGCGGCAAGAATTACCTTTGCACAAAAATGGAAAGGAAAGGAAATCCCAAAAGACAAAGACGTCTTTAAGAAAATTATGGAATGTGCAGAATTAGATATGATGACGAGACGGTTAAACAATCAAATGGAAACAGAGTTTTATAAAACTTGGGAGAAAGTATATAATTGGTGGAATGTAAAAAAAGATTATCAATGATACAAAAACAAACTATAGAAAATTTAAATTTACCAAATTGAATAAATTGTATACGGTAACTTAATGGATAAGATTTAGAATAGAATAGAATAGAATTTTATTGGCCAAGTGTGATTGGACACACAAGGAATTTGTCTTGGTGCATATGCTCTCAACGTACATAAAATAAAATATACATTTGTCAAGAATCATGTGGTACAACACTTAATGATTGTCATAGGGGTCAAATAAGCAATGAAGAAGCAATATTAATAAAAATCTTAGGATATACGCAACAAGTTACAGTCATACAGTCAACATGGGAGGAAATGGGTGATAAGAATGATGAGAAAAACTAGTAGAATAGAAGTGCAGATTTAGTAGAAAGTCTGACAGTGTTGAGGGAATTATTTGTTTAGTAGAGTGATTGCGTTCGGGAAAAAATTTAGCTTTATTAACTGATTTTAATTATTTTAATTACAATCCTATAACGAAAATACGGAAGTATTCAGATTTTACATTACAGTAGTATGTTAAGAAATATGTTAACAACTTTTACTTTTCTGTATGGATCTATATTATAACTAGTCATTTTTTTCTATATTAATAAGACTTCTATGTTGAGCGGAGCAATGGTAGCTCCTTTACATGTTAAATGTTGTTTGTCTTGTCTTGTTTTATATTTTAAAAAATTAATAAAAATTATTAGGAAAAAAAAAAAGTAAACGCTCAGCTCCATTTAGTTGCCCAAGACTCCACCCCAATGCAAGGGATTATGGGATCATAGAAGAGGATGATGAACAAGTGGGGAGACCCGTCTAGAAGTCATCTTGGGGTGCTTCAACTTTGACACCCTTTGAACGTAACCTCCTGGGTTTTCCTTCCCTCTCCTAGTGCTGTTCCAAAAGACAAAGACAGGCAGTGCTTCAAGTTACGGCAAGGGATCGACAAGAAGATTGTCATCTATGTGCAACAGACCACTAACAAAGAATTGGCCATCGAGAGGTAAGGCAGCACTGGCGCATAAGGCCTGGCCAGGTCAGAGAATGAGCTCTTTGTTTTTCTTCGCCTCTTTTGGTGCTACATGATGATCTACTGACCCCTGGCACTGCTCGTTCTCTTCCGCTGGCTTCCCGCTACACGAAAGGAAAACCAACTTCCCCCACGAACACTCCCCGCGAGAGCTACGTGCCTTGTAAACTTACTTTCCGGATAACCCTCGTATATAAAGAACTGTGGGTTTTCAGAGTAGAGTCTCAAAATGTGTGTGTGTGTGTATGTGGGCTCCCTTTGCTTCCTATGGATTTGATCAGGGCGTGGGAGGACCCTATCAATGTTTGCCATCTCTCTCCAATCTGCTTCTCCTTCTTTCATGTTTGCAGATGTTTCGGCCTCCTTCTCAGTCCCGGAAAAGACGTGCAGAGCGGAGACATGCACTTGCTGGATTTGGTAAGCGGCCCTTCTGTTCCTGCCCTCGGGCTCCCTCCGAAAGTGCCCCCTTCCTCCCTCCCCAACCGCGTGCTATGGGGGCGTGCTGTGTTTTTCATGCCGGTCTCTCTCTCTCTGCTGCTGCTCTCTTAGGAGTCGATGGGGAAAAGCTCGGATGGGAAATCGTACATCATCACTGGGAGTTGGAACAGCAAGTCTCCGCACTTCCAAATAGTGAATGAGGAAACGCCCAAAGGTTCGTGAGGGTCTGGGTAATAGTGCCACCCCAATCCATGGAGCGGTGGTGAAGGATGGGAATGGAATAGAATTACAGGATAGAGTGGAAGAGTAGAGTAGAATAGAATAGAAGTTACAGAATAAAATAGATTGCAGAAATAGAAAAGAACAGAAGACAGGTTATAGAATAAAATAGATTACTGGAATGGAATAGAATAGAACAGAACACATATTACAGAATAACAGAACACATGTTACAGAATAAAATAGATTACATGAATAGAATATAACAGAACAGGTTACAGAATAAAATTGATTACAGGAGTAGACTAGACTATAACAGAACAGAGGTTACAGAATAAAATAGATTACAGGAGTAGACTAGACTATAACAGAACAGAGGTTACAGAATAAAATAGGTTATAGGAATAGAATACAATAAAATATAAGAATAGAATAGAAATAGGATAGGATAGAATAGAATAGAAGTTACAGAATAAAATAGATTACAGGAATAGAATAGAATATAGAATCTAATAGAATACAATAGAAGTTACAGAATAAAATAGATTACAGGAATAGAATAGAATATAGAATCTAATAGAATAGAATAGAAGTTACAGAATAAAATAGATTACAGGAATAGAATAGAATATAGAATAGAATAGAATAGAATAGAAGTTACAGAATAAAATAGATTACAGGAATAGAATAGAATATAGAAACTAATAGAATAGAATAGAATAGAAGTTACAGAATAAAATAGATTACAGCAATAGAATAGAACAGAACAGAACACAGGTTATAGAATAAAACAGATTACTGGAATACAGTAGAGTAGAGTAGAATAGAGTAGAATACATTTTTTTTATTGGCCAACTGTGATTGGACACACAAAGAACTTGTTTCCGGCACAGAAGCTCACAGCATACCTATAAACAGCAAGTAATAAGTCCTAGGCCATAAATCATCGTTACAGTCATTAACCATAAATTACAAACAACCATTGACCAAATCGTAAGAAACCAGTAGGAGAAGATGAGAAATGAGACAATGCTGTAAGTGTTGGCAGTGTGATGACACAGTGGAAAAAAAAACTCTGCCAGGTTGTTTTGGCATATGCAACGCTCTATAAGCGGCCTCCTGATGGGGAGACGTTGAAATAAATAGGACCCCTTAATCCCCTTGGGCTCCCAGAGTGGAGGTTGGATGCTCCAGGTCACCTAAGGTAGTGATTTTCAACCTTTTTTGAGCTGCGGCACATTTTTTACATATACAAAATTATGGGGCACATTGAGTGGGGGAGGGGAGTGGGGGGGCTAAAAAAAGTGTGGACAAAAAAATTATCTCTCTTCCTCTCTTTCGCTCTATTTCTCTCCCTCTTTCTCTCTCTTCCTTCCTTCCCCTCTCTGCCCATCCCTCTTCCTTCCTTCCTCTCTTTTTTGCTCTTTCTATCTCTCCCTCCTTCCCTGCCTCTCTTTCTCTCTCTTGCTTTCTTTCTCTCTCTCTTGCTTTCTTTCTCTCTCTTTCTCTCTTGCTTTCTTTCTCTCTCTCTCTCTTTCTCTCTCTGTCTTGCTTTCTTTCTCTCTCTCTCTATCTCTTGCTGAGCTTCGCGGCACACCTGACCATGTCTCGCGGCACACTAGTGTGCCACGGCACACTGGTTGAAAAACAGTGACCTAAACACACTGGTTCTCAAACTGGGGGACCCGTTTTGGGGTGGTGGTGTCTAATGACTGTTTCACAGGGGTCACTTAAGACCAAATGGGAAAAGACCAATTTCCCCCGGTGTTACCGTGTTTTTCCAAAAATAAGACAGCCTCTTATATTAATTTTTGCTCCCAAAGTTGTGCTACATCTTACTTTCAGGGGATGTCTTATTTTCCCCCCAGTTAATTGTATCCTGTATCCTGCTACAGCAAAAATGCATCCAAACACGCAGCCACATGTTGGATGCGTATTGGATGTGTTTTAAAACTAATTGATGCAGCATTTGGGGATGCAATTTATGGACAGCAGTGTTATATATATTCTGTTCGGGAATGCTGCGAAACGAAAGGTCTCCGATGTCTTACTTTCGGGGGATGCCTTATATTAGGCAGTTCTATGAAACCTCTCCTGTGTCTTACTTTCAGGGGTGACGTATTTTCGGGGAAACAGGATAGGAACTAAAGCTTCTATTCTGGCACCTTGGAACCTATTTTTACAATCCGACCAATCAGGTGTTGACAGTGGGAATGTCCCTCTGACCTTCCTGCCAATCAGCTTCAAGCTCTGTTGGGAGAACCGGCGCTAGACTTATGGTTGGGGGTCACCACAACATGAGGAACTCTATTTAGGGGTCACGGCGTTATAAAGGTTGGGAACCACTGCCAGCAGAAGAATACAGGCCTGGGGAATCCATCCATCCATTCATCCTGTCCCTGTGGAATATTCTGGGTGAGATTTAGGAGTTTTCCTGCCCTGCCCGGAGATGCTCCTGTGGACAAGCGCTCTTGTGCCCTTTGCGTCACATAGAAACATAGAAGACTGACGGCAGAAAAAGACCTCATGGTCCATCTAGTCTGCCCTTATACTATTTCCTGTGTTTTATCTTACAATGGATATATGTTTATCCCAGGCATGTTTAAATTCCGTTACTGTGGATTTATCTACTACGTCTGCTGGAAGTTTGTTCCAAGCATCTACTACTCTTTCAATAAAATAATATTTTCTCAGGTTGCTTTTGATCTTTGCCCCAACTAACTTCAGATTGTGTCCCCTTGTTCTTGTGTTCACTTTCCTATTAAAAACACTTCCCTCCTGAACCTTATTTAACCCTTAAACATATTTAAATGTTTCGATCATGTCCCCCCTTTTCCTTCTGTCCTCCAGACTATACAGATTGAGTTCATGAAGTCTTTCCTGATACGTTTTATGCTTAAGACCTTAGGTCTTGCCTTCTTCCTCCTCTGCAGACAAGGTGCTCTTCCTGACCACAGCTGTGGATTTGGTGATTACAGAGGTGCAGGAGCCCGTCCGCTTCCTGCTGGAGAGTAAAGTTCGTGTCTGTCCCCCGAATGAGAGGCTGTACTGGCCCTTCAGCAAGAGGAGCTCGACGGAAAACTTCTTCCTGAAATTGAAGCAGGTGAGAGATCGGTGCCCCTTCCCTCCTCCCAGCCCAAAGGATCGGCAACCTTAAACACCTGTTTTATCACCTATGGTGGATGCGTTCAAAAGCGAGAACTTACAGGGACACGATAGGGAAGTGGCTGAAAGAAATTATGAATGAGGAAATGGAGAAAAAGTCAGAATTTTCTCTTATTAGGTTTTCTCTATTGCAGTGTTCCCTCGATTTTCGCGGGGGATGCGTTCCGAGACTGCCCCCTAAAGTCGAATTTCCGCGAAGTAGGGATGCGGAAGTAAATACACTGTTTTTGGCTATGAACAGTATCACAAGCCCTTCCGTAACACTTTAAGCCCCTAAATTGCAATTTCCCATTCCCTTAGCAACCATTTAGATTATTACTCACCATGTTTATTTATTAAAGCTTATTTAAAAAAATATTTATTAAAGGCATACGAAAGTTTGACGATGACATATGATGTCATCGGGCGGGAAAAACCATGGTATAGGGAAAAAAACCGTGAAGTATTTTTTAATTAATATTTTTGAAAAACCGTGGTATAGACTTTTCGCGAAGTTCGAACCCGCGAAACTCGAGGGAACACTGTATTGGTTTTTAAAAACATTTTCTTTAAAATCAATGACATAATTATGCTTTTAGTAACTCTGCATTGGTTCATTACCAAGAAAGAACAATAAACAGTCACATATCTATATTTCGTCACAATACTTTCATTCCGTCTTCTGCCGCACGAATCCCAGCGGCTAATAAGGTCCCACAGAGTTGGCCTTATCCGGGTCCCGTCGACTAAACCAATGTTTCCCAACCTTGGCAACTTGAAGATATCTGGACTTCAACTCCCAGAATTCCCCAGCCAGCATTTGCTGGCTGGGAAATTCTGGGAGTTGAAGTCCAGATATCTTCAAGTTGCCAAGTTTGGGAAACACTGGACTAAACAAGGTCGTCTGGCGGGGCCTAGGGGAAGAGCCTTCTCTGTGGTGGCCCCAACCCTCTGGAATCAACTCCCCCTGGAGATTACAACCGCCCCCACCCTCCTTGCCTTTCTTAAGTTACTGAAGACCCACCTATGTCGCCAGGCATGGGATAATTGAGGTATCCTCAGGCTAATATAGTTTACGTATGGTATGACTGAGTTGTATGTTTTTAATGATTTGGGTTTTTAGATGTTTTTAAGTATTGGATTTGTTGCATTGTTTATCACTGTTGTGAGCCGCTCCGAGTCTTCGGAGAGGGGCGGCATACAAATCTAATAAATTATTATTATTATTATTAATTATTCCGGAGTTATTTCTATACTTCAATAAACAATATACACTTTATTTTTTTGAGCAGTATATATAGAATTGTATTTAATGGAGTATATAATGGAGTATATTATGGAGTCTACAGAGAGGGGCGGCGTACAAATCTAATAAATAAATAAATAAATATGATGTATTTAAGAGAGATTTTTATTTTTCATATATATAGAATCTCTATTACCTATATACCTGTTCTGTTGGGCTCTCGGGTAGACTCCTCCCAAAAATGCACAGGTACAAATTTCAGACACACACACACACGTTTGAAAATTCAAAACAATGTTCTTTATAATGAAAATTCACTTAAACTAAGCCCTCTGTTTGTATAGCAAAGAGCACTCGTCTCCAAAAAAACTGGTAATTTGTACAAGTCCCTTATCAGTTCTGTGATACTTAGCTTGCAGCTGTGAGGCAATTCACAGTCCTTCTTCTTTCACAAAGTGAAACACACTTTGCTCTGGTTTAGTTTCAAAGCGGAGAAAAATCAGCACACAAAAAGTCGAAGTCAGTAAAGCAGTCACGAAACACAACGATCAGATAATCCTCCACAATGGCCAAACCCACAGGCTGCTATTTATAGCAGCCTCATTAATTACCCCAGCCCCATCCAACCACAGGTGGCCTCATTTTCTTTGATAATAATCTCTCAATTGTTGTTGCCTATGCATCGCTCTCCGCATGCGTGGCTGTATCATTAACTCTTGTTCTGAATCCAAGGAGGAGCTAGATAATTGATCTCCTTCTGAGCTGTCTGCCCCACTCTCCTCCTCCCTGTCACTCATGTCTTCTTGGTCAGAGGAGCCTTCATCAGCAGATTCCACTGGGGGCAAAACAGGCCTGCAGCATGTGGATGTCTCCCCCACATCCACAGTCCTTGGGGCAGGAGCTGGGGCAGAGCTAACCACAACAATACCTTAGGATATTTTATTAAGATTTAGAGAGAAGAGATTTTGTCAATGTTCATATGGATGCAATGTAAGTTTTTATAGTAAGGTGGAGTAAAAGATTTTTTAGTTAGAGGTTTAATAATTGATAATGTAGGAATTTTACAGAACTTTTTGTCTAGAAGGGTATTGAGAGATAAGAGCCTCCATTGAAGGTTTAACATGGAAAATAAAAGTTTTATATGCGTTTCATTATATATTGTAATTATGTAATAAAATTAGTGTTTTATTCTATGGTGGAAAAAAATAAAAATTTATACTGAAAAAAAACAAAAAATAAAGTGGGCCACTCTTGGGTCCTTGAGACATTTCTGTTAAGCTTTGAACCCGACTCACGACGGGGTGTTGTTGTGTTGCCCAGATCAAGCAGAAGGACCGAAAGACCAGCACCGACACTCTTTATGAAGTGGTGTGCCTGGAGAGCGAGTCCCAAAGGGAAAGGAAGAAAACCACCGCTAGCCCCGCCATCCGCCTCCCCCAGTCCGGCTCCCAAGGATCGATGATCCCTTCCCCTCCCGAGGATGATGAAGAGGAAGGTAAGGAGAACCGGAAAGGCAGGTGGTCTCCTGCAAGGAGTCATCGGCAGGCTGTGGGATAGCTGTAGCCTTTGATAAGAAACATAGAAACATAGAAGACTGACGGCAGAAAAAGACCTCATGGTCCATCTAGTCTGCCCTTATACTATTTCCTGTATTTTATCTCACAATGGATATATGTTTATCCCAGGCATGTTTAAATTCAGTTACTGTGGATTTACCAGCCACGTCTGCTGGAAGTTTGTTCCAAGGATCTACTACTCTTTCAGTGAAATAATATTTTCTCACGTTGCTTTTGATCATTCCCCCAACTAACCTCAGATTGTGTCCCCTTGTTCTTGTGTTCACTTTCCTATTAAAAACACTTCCCTCCTGGACCTTATTTAACCCTTGAACATATTTAAATGTTTCGATCATGTCCCCCCTTTTCCTTCTGTCCTCCAGACTACAGTGATCCCTCGAGTTTCGCGATCTTGATCTTTGCGAAACGCTATATCGCGATTTTTCCACCCGATGACGTCACTCTCTTCCTTCCTTTCTCATCTTTCTCTCTCTCTTTCTCTATCTTGCTTCTTCCTCTCTCACACTCTCTTCCTCCCTCTCTCATCTCTTTCTTTCCTTCTCTCTCTTTCTCTATCTCTCCCCCTCTTGCTGGCGGGCGGCGGGCGGGCGAGCGGGGGCATCAGCGAGGAGCCGGGGTTTCCCCTTTGCGTGGGCGGCTGGGAAACCCCGATCTTCGTCTGCTCGCTGCTGCTGCGCCGAGCAGATCAGCTGCTGGGCGGCCGAAGGAACCTTCCCTGGGTCTTCCCCCTCTTGCTGGCGGGCGGGCGAGCGGCGGGCATCAGCGAGGAGCCGGGGTTTCCCCTTTGCGTGGGCGGACGGGAAGACCCAGGGAAGGTTCCTTCGGCCGCCCAGCAGCTGATCTGCTTGGTAGCGCAGCAGCAGCGAGGAGCCGAATCGGGGTTTCCCCGCACGAGTTTCCTGCCATTCCCTCTGGGTTTCTCTCTCTGGCGCAGTGTACGGGAGGCAGTCTTGCGCCGGGTATATGGAGGCGCGTGCTCTTCCTCGCCGCCTTAGAGTCCTTCTTTTTTTTTTAAGTCTTAAAGTTTTGGATTTTTTTTTATTCCCCTCACCTTACCTTTTTCTTTTGGCAGCGACTGTCCTCCTCCTCTTCTTCCTCCTCCTCCTCCTCCCATCCAAATTCCGAGCTTTTATTTCTTTCCTAATGCGTTTGCACACATTATTTGCTTTTACATTGATTCATATGGGGAAGAATTGCTTCTACTTACAAACTTTTCTACTTAAGAACCTGGTCACAGAACGAATTAAGTTTGTAATTAGAGACCACTGTAATGCGTGCGATTTGGGAAACCACAGGGAGGGTGGAGGCTTCTCCCTGCCTTTTCTGGCTCTGTTTCCTCCCAGGAGATTGCTAGAGAGGCCCCACAGAGGCTTCTTCTCGCCCTTTCCGCCCCTATTTCCTCCCAGGAGATTCCTAGAGAGGCTCCAAGGAGGCTTCTCCCCGTCTTTTGCGGTTACAGTTTCGGAAGCTCAGGTTTGTAAGTGGAAAATGGTTCTTGAGAAGAGGCAAAAGAATCTTTAACCCCCGGTTCTTATCTAAAACAGTTCACAAGTAGTGTCGTTATCTAGAAATGTTCGTAAGTAAAGGCGTTCTTAGGTAGAGATACCACTGTACAGGCAGATTAGAGAAAACTTTCGGTTTCAATTCAGCGGACAGACTTGTTTGCTAAGCTACGCCCATTGCCTCCCTCAAATACTGTTTCAGTTTCCAAACAGTACCCATTGGCTATGCTTATTCATTGGCCGATCTTGTGACTATGCCTTATTTCAGTTCGGGAAAATTCTGATGGGGCGTTTTGGTGTTTTGCACCCTTTCTTGACCCTCTCCTCGTCTTTTTTTGCAGATAACGACGAGCCTCTGCTCAGTGGCTCGGGGGACGTCTCTAAAGAGTGTGCGGAAAAGATCCTGGAGACCTGGGGAGACCTACTTTCCAAGTGGTAAGCATCCTGCGTCCATGCTCCAGGAATTGTCCTCATTCGGATTATCCAGTCAGGGGAAGGGAGGCATGGAGGAGGCCAAAATCCTTTCCACCCTCCAAGCCTTGTTGATTGAGCCCACCAATTGTCCATGGGGATCTTGAGCAGAAAGAGAAGGCAAGACCCTCCCTTTCCCCTGTCCCCCCAACAAATGGGACCCAAGGGAGTCCTGCCTGCCTCAACCAACATAGAGGCGGCACTTGGACATCCGTTTCAATAACCACCTATGATACACTTGGCATCCATGAATCTGTCTAATCCTGCCTTGAAGCTATCAAGGCTGACAACTGTCACGACCTCTTCTGGAAGGGAATTCCACAAACCAAGGACCCTCTGGGTAAAGAAATATTTCCCTTGATTTGTCCTCACTTTCTTACCTATGAGCTTTAGGGAGGGCCCCCTCATCCTAGCATTGTGTGATAGAGAAATTTTTTTTTCTCTATCCACCTTTTCTATCCCATGCATGATTTTATACACTTTGATCAAGTCACCCCTTAAACGCTGTCTTTCAAGGCGTTGCAACCTGGTTTCATAAGGGAGGGGCTCCATTCCCTTGATCATTCTTGTTGCCCTTTTTTGCACCTTTTCCAATTCCATTATATCCTCCTTGAGGTGCAGTGACCAGAACTGTACACAGTGCTCCAAGTGTGGTCTCACCATCGATTTGTACGGAGAGTGGGGAGGGGAATACCGGGAGGGGGGGGTTGTGCACATGCATGGGGCAGTGCAGGGCTTGTGTGTATTCATGGGGGAGGGCATTGCATTTTGGGGGAGGGCACGCACATGCATGCTATGCGAGACCAATCATGGGCTTTTCCAAACATGCCCATGTTACACCATCACTCCGCAGTCTGCATTGGTTGCCGATCAATTTCCGGTCACAATTCAAAGTGTTGGTTATGACCTATAAAGCCCTTCATGGCATCGGACCAGAATATCTCCGAGACCGCCTTCTGCCGCACGAATCCCAGCGACCAGTTGGTCCCACAGAGTTGGCCTTCTCCGGGTCCCGTCAACTAAACAATGTCGGTTGGCGGGCCCCAAGGGAAGAGCCTTCTCTGTGGCTGCCCCGACTCTCTGGAACCAGCTCCCCCCAGAGATTAGAACTGCCCCTACCCTCCTTGCCTTTCGTAAACTCCTTAAAACCCACCTTTGTCGTCAGGCATGGGGAACTGAGATATCTCCCCCGGGCCTATATAATTTATGTATGGTATGCTTGTAGGTATGTCTGCTTAAAAATGGGTTATTTAAACTATTTTAAATTTTAAATTGTAAATTATTAGATTTGTCAGGAACTGTTTTTACTGTGTTGTGAGCCTCCCCGAGTCTACGCAGAGGGGCGGCATACAAATCTAATTAAAAATAAATAATAATAATAATAATAATAATAATAATAATAATAATAATAATAATATTGTGTGTGTGCACATCCTTTTGGCACCCGAGCCAAAAGAAGTTCAGCATCAGTGGTGTAGGGCAGGGGTGGGGGGAGTTGGACTACATCAATGTTTTCCAGCCGTGGCAACTTGAAGATATTTGGACTTCAACTCCCAGAATTCTCCAGCTGGCTGGGAAATTCTGGGAGTTGAAGTCCAGATATCTTCAAGTTGCCAAGGTTGGGAAACACTGGTTTGGTCAACGGGACCCGTAGAAGGCCAACTCTGTCCAGATATCTTCAAGGCCAACTATGTCCAGATATCTTCAAGGTTGAGAAAAACTGGACAACATGACCTACAAGGTCCCTTCCAACCCTGTTAATCTGTTTATCTGATTGGTGGAGGCAAGAAGTGTGCCGGGACGTGCCTTCCTATGTGCCATACCCCAGCTGAGCTCTTGCTCCCTCCCTCCTTTGCAGGCACTTGAACCTGAGCGTGCGGCCCAAAGCCTTGTCTTCGTTGGTGAGGAGCGGCGTCCCCGAAGCTCTCCGGGGAGAGGTGTGGCAGCTCCTGGCGGGATGTCACAACAACGACTTCCTGGTGGAGAAATACCGCATTCTCATCACCAAGGTGGGTTGGTTTCCGAACGGAGGTGCTGGGCGAAGAAGATACTTTCAACGACGGCCTTTGGGTATGCTGTTCGGGTTGGTGGGCTTCTGGAACCCCTTGGAGAGAGAGAGAGACAGAGTGCGCAATACAATTTTGGAGGCATTTTAAGGCAGAATTTCAATTACAGTGGTTCCTCTACCTACAAACGCCTTACTTAGGAACTTTTCTAGATAAGAACTGGGTGTTCAAGGTTTTTTTGCCTCTTCTCAAGAACCATTTTCCACTTACAAACCCGAGCCTCCGAAACTGTAACCGGAAAAGGCAGGGAGAAGCCTCTGTGGGGCCTCTTTAGGAATCTCCTGGGAGGAAACAGGGACGGAAAAGGTGGAGAGAAGCCTACATGGGGCCCCTCTAGGAATCTCCTGAGAGGAAACAGGGCCGGAAAAAGCAGGGAGAAGCCTCCGTGGGGCCTCTCTAGGAATCTCCTGGGAGGAAATAGGGCTGGAAAAAGCAGGAAGAAGCCTCCGTGGGGCCTCTCTAGAAATCTCCTTGGGAAGAAACAGGGCCGGAAAAGGCAGGGAGAAGCCTCCGTGGGGCCTCTCTAGGAATCTCCTTGGGAAGAAACAGGGCCGGAAAAATCAGGGAGAAGCCTCCGTGGGGCCTCTCTAGGAATCTCCTTGGGAAGAAACAGGGCCGGAAAAATCAGGGAGAAGCCTCCGTGGGGCCTCTCTAGAAATCTCCTTGGGAAGAAACAGGGCCGGAAAAGGCAGGGAGAAGCCTCCGTGGGGCCTCTCTAGAAATCTCCTTGGGAAGAAACAGGGCCGGAAAAAGCAGGGAGAAGCCTCCGTGGGGCCTCTCTAGGAATCTCCTGGGAGGAAATAGGGCCGGAAAAAGCAGGAAGAAGCCTCTGTGGGGCCTCTCTAGGAATCTCCTTGGGAAGAAACAGGGCCGGAAAAATCAGGGAGAAGCCTCTGTGGGGCCTCTCTAGGAATTTCCTTGGGAAGAAACAGGGCCCGAAAAATCAGGGAGAAGCCTCTGTGGGGCCTCTTTGGAATCTTCTGGAAAGAAATAGGGCCAGAAAAGGCAGGGAGAAGCCTTCATGGGGCCTCTCTAGGAATCTCCTTGGGAAGAAACAGGGCCTCCACCCTCCCTGTGGTTTCCCCAATCGCACACATTATTTGCTTTTACATTGATTCCTATGGGAAAAATTGCTTCTTCTTATAAACATTTCTACAGAACCTGGTCACGGAACAAATTAAGTTCCTAAGTAGAGGTACCACTGTACTCGGCTCTAAGCAATTACATGCTCTCGGGACACAGTCAGGGGTGGGCTTCAAAAATTTTAACAAGGGATTTTCTACCCAGTTGCTGGGTGGGTATGGCCAGGGTGGGTGTGGCGTAGTTGGCTTCCTGCCCCATGACCCGTTGGGCGGGGTGTTTTTGTTCTCCCTGGGCTCCGGCGGCTTTCCTCGAGCCTCCGGCAGGGCAAAAACAGCCTCCCTAAGCTCCAGAGGCTGCGGCCTTCCTGAACTTCCAGTAGCAGTAGTGGGTTGCTACCAGTACAGTAGAGGATGATGCACCGGTAGTGAACAGTGCGCTGCGCACTCTTGCATGTGGGCACACACCTCCCAGTGTATTTTTGGCTTTGTGCGCGGAAGCAAAATCTTGCAAGAGGGTTGGAGCGGCCACAGAGAAGGCTCTTCCCCGAGGTCCTACCAATCAGCATTGCTTGGCGGAAGGGACCTGGAGAAGGCTGAATCTGTGGGCCCTTACTGGCCGTAATGAGGTTGGAGGCCCGTAAATAGTCTGGCCCTGAGCCATTTAGGGCTTTAAAGGTGAGAACCAACACCTTGAATTGCGTCCGGTTGGTTAGAGAGTTGGGTGGGGTACTGGTTTCCCATCCCAAAATCACCATGGATCAGCCGTGGCTTTACCGCGCTGACGGCGTTCACCTGTCAGAACAGGGGAACACCATCTTCTTACAAGACCTGCAGAGGTCACTGCGCGAGTTGGTGCAGTTAGAGGGGGGAGTCGGGGGGCCAAGATAGAGATCTGACCCCCACTCCGTGGCAGGTTAGGGGCGGAAAACTGGGTGGTGTTTAGCGACTGCGTGTTCTCCGTTGGGCATCTTTGGGGATGATTGACAGGTTCTCTCCAAAGGTCATGGTGCCTTTAGCTCGATCTGACCATTTGGGGGGAACCCGTCTTTGGGTCCCGCCCATTTCTATCCCCTTGTAGGGGTTTAGACGGCGAGACCTCCCACATGCAGGTGCATGGCAGAGATCCAGGTGAGGGTGGGGCCAACCAATGCAACTCATGTAAAGATGGAGTGACACGGGCATTTCTAGGTACACCCATTATTGCACCCGCCGCTGCATTTTGCGCCAACTGAAGTCTCCGAACGTTCTTCAAGGTTGGTCCCATGTAGAGCGCATTGCAGTAGTCAAGACAAGAGGTGATGAGGGCATGAGTGGCTGTGTGGAGCGCCTCCTGGTCAAGGTAGGGCCGCAACTGGTGGACAAGTCGAACCTGTGCGAAAGCCCCCCTAGCCACAGCTAGAGATATAGATAATAATAATTAATAATAATAATAATAATAATTTATTAGATTTGTATGCCGCCCCTCTCCGAGGACTCGGAGCAGCTCACAACAACCAACAAATCCAATATTAAAGAAACAATTTTTAAAAACCCTTATAAAAAACAACCATACAGTCCAGACAAACCATACATAAATCGGAACAGCTAGGGGTATGTCAATTTCCCCATGCCTGGCGACATAGATGGGTTTTCAGGAGTTTGCGAAAGGGTAGAATGGAATGGAATGAGAATAGGAATAGGATATGAATTTAGAGTAGAATGGAATAGAATAGAATAAAATATAGAAAGGAATAGGAATAAGAATAGAAGGGAATAGGAATGGAAATAAGATATGAATTTAGAATAGAATAGAATAGAATATAGAAAGGAATAGGAATAAGAATAGAAGGGAATAGGAATGGAAATAAGATATGAATTTAGAGTAGAATAAAATAGAATAGAATATAGAAAGGAATAGGAATAAGAATAGAAGGGAATAGGAATGGAAATAAGATATGAATTTAGAATAGAATAGAATAGAATATAGAAAGGAATAGGAATAAGAATAGAAGGGAATAGGAATGGAAATAAGATATGAATTTAGAATAGAATAGAATAGAATATAGAAAGGAATAGGAATAAGAATAGAAGGGAATAGGAATGGAAATAAGATATGAATTTAGAGTAGAATAGAATAGAATAGAATATAGAAAGGAATAGGAATAAGAATAGAAGGGAATAGGAATGGAAATAAGATATGAATTTAGAGTAGAATAGAATAGAATAGAATATAGAAAGGAATAGGAATAAGAATAGAAGGGAATAGGAATGGAAATAAGATATGAATTTAGAGTAGAATAGAATAGAATAGAATAGAATATAGAAAGGAATAGGAATAAGAATAGAAGGGAATAGGAATGGAAATAAGATATGAATTTAGAGTAGAATGGAATAGAATAGAATATAGAAAGGAATAGGAATAAGAATAGAAGGGAATAGGAATGGAAATAAGATATGAATTTAGAGTAGAATAGAATAGAATAGAATATAGAAAGGAATAGGAATAAGAATAGAAGGGAATAGGAATGGAAATAAGATATGAATTTAGAGTAGAATAGAATAGAATAGAATATAGAAAGGAATAGGAATAAGAATAGAAGGGAATAGGAATGGAAATAAGATATGAATTTAGAGTAGAATAGAATAGAATAGAATATAGAAAGGAATAGGAATAAGAATAGAAGGGAATAGGAATGGAAATAAGATATGAATTTAGAATAGAATAGAATAGAATAGAATATAGAAAGGAATAGGATGTCACCAGGCATGGAGGAACTGATATATCCTTAGCTGCCTTTGAATTTATGGATGGTGTGTTTGGGTTGTATGACTGTTTTTAATAGGGTTTTTTTTTAAAAAGACTGTTTTAACATTGGATTTGTATATGATGTTTTAGTTGTTGTGAGCCACTCTGAGTCCTGGGAGAGGGGCAGCATGCAAATCTAATAATAAATAAAGAAGAATAAGAAGAATAGAAGGGAATAGGAATAGAAATAAGATATGAATTTAGAGTAGAATAGAATAGAATAGAATTCTTTATGGGCCAAGAGTGATGGACACACAAGGAACTTGCCTTGGTGCAGATGCTCTCAGTGTTCATAAAATAAAAGATAAGTTCATCAACAATCATAAGATACAACACTTAATGATAGTCCAGGTACAAATAAGCAATTTCGATTACAAATGGACAGTTGTTAAGCGGCGCATTCCTGTGACTTCCAATGGGAAGGGGCTTCTTGTCTGGAAAGTCGTCCTTCCCCATTGCCTCCCTTGACAGAGGGGCCTTTGTGTGAACAACACGTGCCGTGGTCTTAACAGCTGCTGCTTTGCTCCAAGCCGCTACCCCTGTCATCCAGCCATGCTCCCTGGACAAACAGCATGATGCACCTCGCAGGAATCCTGGAAGCAGCTTCGCACCATCTCCAAAATGGTTCCAGACGTTCTGGAATCACGGAGATTTTTTGGGGTTTGCCCCGTTTTAAGACCTTTCCAGCCACCGTAAAAACCATTTGGCAAATTTGGCTTCCTTGCTTTTGGGAAGGATGGACTTAAACCTGCTATAGGAAGAGGCAGGAGATAGATCTCCAGTGTTTTCCGTGAAAAAAAGAAAAAATGGGGGCTCTACAGTGTGCGTTCATCCAATGCCTCAACAAAAATGTTGAGACTTTTTTTTTTGGGGGGGGGGGAATGCAGAGAAGAGCAACTAAGATGATGAAAGGCCTGGAGACTGAAACATGTGAAGAGCGGCTGCAAGATTTGGGTTTGGTTAATCTGGAGGAAAGAAGGACCAAGGGTGACATGATCGCAAAATATGACAGTTAATCAGTGGAACAGCTTGCCACCAGAGGTGGTGGTGGGTGCTTCCTCACTGGAGGTTTTTTAAAGAAGAGACTGGACTTATCTGGAAAGGAACAGGCAAGCCACGTTCCTGAAAATGGCACTCCTACTTTGGAAAAAAAAATGCAAAGAAGAGCAGCTAAGATGACGAAACATCTGGAGATTAAAATATGTGAATGCAGGACTAAGGAATACATGACAGTATTGGAGGAGCTTCCCCAAAGAAGGGGGTCGATTTATTTTCCAAAGCACCAGAAGGCAACACAAGAAACAACGGATGGAAACTAATCAAGGAGGGAAACCCGGAATTGAGGAGAAACCTCCTGACAGTGAGGACAATTAACCAGTGGAACAGCTTGCCACAAGACGTGAGTGCTCCATCCCTGGAGGTTTTTAAGAAGAGACTGGAAAGCCACTTGACTGAAATGGTATACAGGCTCCTGCATGAACGAGGGGGTCAGACTAGAAGACCCCCAAGGTCCCTTCCCACTCGGATTCCCTATTCTGCTTGTGATGCCATTCCGATGATTACGAAAAGAAGTTTTAGGGTTGACATGACGGCAGCCTTCCAGTATTTGAGGGGCTGACACAAAGAAGAGGAGGAGTCAACTTACTTTATATATACAGTAATACCTCGTCTTACAAACGCCTCGTCATACAAACTTTTCGAGATACAAACCCAGGGTTTAAGATTTTTTTGCCTCTTCTTACAAACTATTTTCACCTTACAAACCCACCGCCACCACTGGGATGCCCCTCCTCCGGACTTCCGTTGCCACCGAAGCACCCGTTTTTGCGCTACTGGGATTACCCCGAGGCTCCCCTCCATGGGAAACCCCACCTCCAGACTTCCCTGTTTTTCTGATGCTGCAGGGGAATCCCAGCAGGGGAATCCCAGCAGCGCAAAAACGGGTGCTTCGCTGGCAACGGAAGTGCGGATGTGGGGTTTCCCAGCGAGGGGAGTCTCAGTGAAATCGCAGCATCGCAAAAACACAGAAGTCCGGAGGTGGGGTTTCCCATGGACGGGAGCCTCGGGGGAATCCCAGCAGTGCAAAAACGGGGGCTTCGGCTGGCAAAAGGGGTGAATTTTGGGCTTGCACGCATTCATCGCTTTTCCATTGATTCCTATGGGAAACATTTGTTTCATCTTACAAACTTTTCACCTTAAGAACCTCGTCCCGGAACCAATTAAGTTTGTAAGGCAAGGTATCACTGTATATAATATGCATTTTCATTATCAGCAAAAATGTTACACACACACACACATGAAGAGTCTTTCGCCGCACAGTTTGTAGAACGTCCTTGGAATCATCAATCTAGACCTCCTTGAAATTGATCGGTTTTTATTTATTTTTTTGAGCTTTTTTCGATTAAATTCAAGGCGGGTTCGCTTTTGCAAGGCCCGCCCGACCCGCATCCAGTCGACGGAGGCCCGTGAGGATTTCTTGACCGAAAAGCGGCCAGGAACGAGGTGGCCTTAACATCCTCCGGATCCGAGGGAGGCCTTCTGAGGAGAAAAATAGAGCGAGAAAGAGAGAGAGAGCCAGTTTCTATGGCAACCGAAGGAGCAAGATGGAGGGGAGATGCTCAGAAGGAGCCCGTCTCTTCAGTGACTAAGGAATCACCTGAGTTGCTTCGCTCTTGATGTCCAGTTAGCTCTCCTTCCCTCCTTCCCTCCCTTCTCGGCTGACCTTAAATCTGAGCTCCTGCTGTTCGAATCTTGAGATTTTATCCCCTCAGGATGGTTATTCAAAGCACAGTCTTTCTCCTGGGTTCCTGTCAAAGGGGCCAGCGGAGGGTGGGGGGATATAGATCTATCTGTCTGTCCACCTATCTCTCTCTCTCTCTCTCATATCTATCTATCATCCATCCATCTATCTACCTACCTATCTCTCTCTGTCATTTATCTGTCATCCCTCTCTCATCTATCTCCCATCCATCTCTCATCCTTCTATCATCTATCTATCTATCTATCTATCTATCTATCTATCTATCTATCTATCTATCATCCATCTATCTACCTATCCATCTCTCTCTCTCATCTATCTATCATCTCTCTCATCTATACCTCTCTCTCTCCTATCTATCTATCTATCTATCTATCTATCTATCTATCTATCTATCTAGCATCCATCTATCTACCTACCCATCTCTCTCTCTCTCATCTATCTATCATCTCTCTCTCATCTATCTATCATCTCTCTCATCTATACCTCTCTCTCTCTCCTATCTATCTATCTATCTATCTATCTATCTATCTATCTATCTATCTATCTATCTATCTATCTAGCATCCATCTATCTACCTACCCATCTCTCTCTCTCATCTATCTATCATCTCTCTCATCTATACCTCTCTCTCTCTCCTATCTATCTATCTATCTATCTATCTATCTATCTATCTATCTATCTATCTATCTATCTAGCATCCATCTATCTACCTACCCATCTCTCTCTCTCATCTATCTATCATCTCTCTCATCTATACCTCTCTCTCTCTCCTATCTATCTATCTATCTATCTATCTATCTATCTATCTATCTATCTATCCATCTATGCATCCATCCATCCATCCATCAGGAACAGCAACCATTGGGGCTAAAAGGATTTGGCAGCACAACTGAATCCTGGTTTAATCCAGAGGCTTCCCTCAAAAGAGACCAAGATAGAGTTTCTGCTTTTACTTCTGTGAAGGCTCCCTTTGGATCAGGCGCCTGTCCAGATTTCAGTCCTGCAAGGGTCGCTCTCAGTCACATTGACTATCATCAAAAGGACTAGCACCTTTGTCTTCTTTGCAATGTCCTCGGGGGTGGGTGGGGAAGGGAATGCCATGTTTTGGCTTTCCCTCTTTTGAGGGGGGGGGGGAAGGGTCAGGGGGAAAGATCAGCTCTACGGGATTCCTCTCTGGCTGACTGCCAAAATGCCTCAGAGAGAGGGGGCGGAGAGGGAGGGTCTTTCAGCAGCCCTCCCGACAGTGGGGCTTAGCATCCCTCCCCTTCCCCTCCATCCAAAGGGCCAGGCTGCTTCCTGGGGCTGTTTTGAGATTTCGAACCTCCCAGCTGCCTCTGTAACTCCTGCCAGCCTGGGCAGAGCCGAGAGGCGGTGGGTTTGGCCGACGCTCCCTCCCACCCAGCCCTCCCCGTCCTGCAGGGGCAGTGGGCTTGGCGATGCAGAGGAGAAGGGAGCAAGCAAGCTAAGCGGGCAGGAGGAGCTGGGCGCGCACG
The DNA here is from genome assembly GCF_031021105.1 of Erythrolamprus reginae. Classification (NCBI taxonomy): domain Eukaryota; kingdom Metazoa; phylum Chordata; class Lepidosauria; order Squamata; family Dipsadidae; genus Erythrolamprus; species Erythrolamprus reginae. The sequence continues at coordinate 11,152,616 of NC_091957.1, forward strand.
CAACGCAGGCGTGCACAGGCGGGCGCCCACCGAATCTGCAGAGCCAGCTGGGTGGAGAGAAACCAGCCCAGGAGCTGCGCTGCCTTTTTTCCCCCCCTCCTCTCCTGAACCTGCAGCGAGCGGGCAGCTGCCTTGCCTCCACCAGCCCGACACACGGTTGGCTGTTTAGCCGGCCACGAGAGCTCAAGTCTTTGTCCTCCCGGAGCAGCACACGGCAGGTAGGCTGCGGAGGGGGAGGAGGAGGTGGAGGAAGAGAGGGCGGCCAGTCTCCAGAGCATCCCTCCTCCAGATCCCGGGAAGCTGGTGGGCAGCCGGCCCCCCTCTCCTCCCCCCCCCCCCTCTCCTGCAGTGTTGGGGGCAGGGAGGCCGCCTGGCTCATCCGGGGAGGAAGGGAGGGATGCTGTAAAACGCCCCCTTCTTTCTTCCTCCCTCGGCTGCTGCCAGGAGGAACCGCCTCCACGTGGCTCCCCTGGTCTTCCTCCCCTCCTGCCAGCCTCCTCCTCTTCTAGCCAGAAACCAGCCCAGCCAGCAGCGCACCTCTGCTCCTCTGCTCCCCCTCCCCAGCGGCAGCCAGCCGCCTTCTGCCAGCCCGGAGAAGGGGGGCGGTGGCTGCTGGCAGCAGCAGCAGCAGCAAGCCAAGCAAAGGGAGCATTGCGGACAATGCCCGGGGGGCTGATACAATCCTCCTCGCCTTTTCCCGAGGAGGAGCAGCCGCAGCAGCCGCTGTCGCGCAAGCAGGAGCTGCCGCAATGACAGCCGGGCGGCGGCCGCCGGTGTGAGGGGGAGGCCGTGGGCGTCCTTGCGAGATGAATGCCTCCCTGGATGGCGGCAGCCCCGGCAACGCAAGCGGCGGTGGCGGCAACAGCGTCGGGAGGCCCTTCTGCCTCCTGGCATCGTCCGGCTACCCGGACAGCCTGGACGTCTGCCTGCTGGAGGCCATCATCGTCGTCTTCCTCACCGTCCTCATCATCTCGGGCAACCTGGTGGTCATCTTCGTCTTCCACTGCGCGCCGCTGCTGAACCACCACACCACCAGCTACTTCATCCAGACCATGGCCTACGCCGACCTGTTGGTGGGGGTGAGCTGCCTGGTGCCGTCCCTCTCGCTGCTCCACCGTCCGCTGGCCTTTCTGCCTGAGGCGCTGGTCTGCAAGGCCTTCGGCTACGTGGTCTCGGTGCTGAAGAGCGTCTCCATGACCTCTCTGGCCTGCATCAGCCTGGACCGCTACATCGCCATCACCAAGCCCCTCACCTACAGCACGCTGGTCACCCCGTGCCGCCTGCGGGCCTGCATCCTGCTCCTGTGGCTCTACTCGGGCGCCGTCTTCCTGCCGGCCTTCTTCGAGTGGGGGAAGCCCGGCTACCACGGCGACATCTTCCGGTGGTGCGCCGACTTCTGGGACACCCGGGCCGCCTTCACCCTCTTCATCGTGGTCATGCTGTACGCCCCGGCGGCCTTGGTGGTTTGCTTCACCTACTTCAGCATCTTCCGTATCTGCCAGCAGCACACGCGGGAGATCAACGAGAGGCGGGTGCGCTTCAGCTCCCAGGAAGGGGAGGCCTGCGAGGGGCAGCCGTGCCCGGACAAGCGCTACGCCATGGTCCTCCTGCGCATCACCAGCGTCTTCTACATCCTCTGGCTCCCGTACATCGTCTACTTCCTCCTGGAGAGCTCGGCGGTTTATCGCAACCGCCTGGCCGCCTTCCTCACCACCTGGCTGGCCATCAGCAATAGCTTCTGCAACTGTATCATCTACAGCCTGTCCAACAGTGTCTTTCAGAAAGGGTTGAAGCACCTCTCGGGCGCCCTGTGCACCCCTTGCGCTCGGCACCGGGCGGCCAAGGACTCCTCCGCCTCCCGCAGCAAAAGACCTTCCAACGGGTGCCACGCCTGACGGGACTCTCCCCCCCCTATTTCCCCCCCACCGTGCCCGAACTCAGGATGTCCAGATGTGCAAAAAGAAAGAAAAAGAGACCTACATCTTCCTCCCCCCCATGCTACTGATCTCAAAAGGATTTTCCAAGGATTTCCAGCGGCCGAGATTCTGGGTTCGAGTCCCTCAGGAAAACCGTCTGCTTTGACCAGGAGGGGGGGAGGGAAGGATGGAGGGAAAGAGGGGAGGGTCTCTTTCCTGGATTGACTCAAAGGATGGTCTCCAACGCTGGCCAAAAGACCCTTCCTCTCGCCCTCTTGTGTTTGGAGATCTGTGCTCTTTTTGTCTCACAGTGCAGGAGTGTGGTTTAAATATAATGTATTCTTTTTTTTTCCTGATTTGTTTTTGTGCATATGCCAAAGTCTGTTTCGAAATCTTTATGGGTCCAAATAATGATTGTCCCCACCCCTCTGCCACCCACCCCCTCCAACTCCTCTCTCTCTCTCCCCCCCTACACCTCACACATCCCCCCACCCATGCCCGTAGCCAATAATTTCTCTTAGGCTTTTTATAAAAAGACGTGGTTATTCCTCTCTCTCTCCAATATCTCTTTTTGGGGGCTCTTCCCAACCCCACCTCTCCCTCTGTCTCACCAAGGTTGTTCCCTTGTGATTTAAAAAGTTACCGTATTTGCATTTTTTCTTAAAAAAAAAGAAAAAGAAAAAAAAAAGAAAAAATAATTGAAATGTCTGTGTAGTTAAAAGGAATGACTTTGGAGCAGACCAAAATTAGCAAATGAATAAAAGTGTTTCCTTTCCCCTCCCTTCTCCTCCCCCCACTGTTAATTTATTTATTTATTTAAGCTAGCGGAAGGGTGGGGGGGGGAGATTTATATTGTCCCCTTTTCCTTGCTTTTGATTTTGTAAGGGGAGCCGCTTGGGAATGGAGTCACTTGTTCCTTGGGACGGCTTGGCTTTTTTTGGCTGGTCTTGTGGAAGTTTCTCAAAACAGATTTCTCTTTTAAAATAGATAGATAAATAGATGGATAGATATGGATTGATGGATGGATGAGGGATGGATGGATGGATGGATAAATAGATAGGTAGACAGACAGACAGATGGATGGATGGATAGATAAATAAATAGATGGACAGACAGACGGATGGATGGATAAATAGATAGATAGACAGACAGACAGATGGATAGATGGATAGATAAATAGATAGACAGGCAGACGGATGGATGGATGGATAAATAGATAGATAGATAGACAGACAGACAGATGGATGGATAGATGGATGGATAGATGGATAGATAAATAGATAATCAGGCAGACAGATGGATGGATGGATAGATAAATAGATAGATGTATGTATGTATGTATGTATGTATGTATGTATAAATAGATAGACAGACAGATGGATGGATAGATGGATAGATAAATAGATAGACAGGCAGACAGATGGATAGATGGATAGATAAATAGATAGACAGATGTATGTATGTATGGATAAATAGATAGATAGACAGACAGATTGATGGATAGATGGATAGATAGATAGACAGACAGACAGATTGATGGATAGATGGATAGATAAATAGATAGACAGACAGATGCATGTATGTATGTATATATGTATGTATGGATAAATAATTAGATAGACAGACGGATGGATAGATGGATAGATAAATAGACAGACAGACAGACAGACAGGGATGGATGGATGGATGAGAGATAGATGAGAGAGAGGGGGGGTAGACAAATAGATAGATAGATAGATAGATAGATAGATAGATAGATAGATAGATAGATAGATAGATTAATATTTCTAAGTTCCATGATTGCTGTGATAGGGAAGGAGAGAACTTTGGGAAAAGCCGAGTTAGGAGACATTTATGTTCATGATTGAAACCCCGGAAGTTTGAAAATCTGTTGAAAATACTTCTTAATTTTGATAACGGTGGAATGCAGATGGGCGTGTTTGAGTGCAACTCACCTGTCCCTTTGAACAAAGCAGCCAGGTGATTCAACCTGATTCGCATTCTAGTAAGGATACGACTCAGACGCTGCCTCTGCATTGGAGTGGTGGTGGTGGTGGGAAATATGTTTTTTTTGTATTCAGCCTACGTTGCTGTGGTTAATCAACCGAACCATCTCTGCAAAATACCCATTTTTTTTTATCTAGAGAGAAACCGGCCCAGAAAGATTGAGGCTGCTGTGTCTGGCTGAGAATTTGCCAGGTGCAGTAACGACGACTTACTACAGCTGAAAAAACTACACGGAGGGGAGCTAGTCCATAAGGTTATATGGAACTGCTAGGAACAGGAGCAGTCTACCTCTGAATAATGGCCGGAGGGTGTCCTTTTGCATGGCATTTGTTAGAAACAGGATGCTGTGCCAAATGGGGGAATTCCAATTTTAAAAATTGGATAAATACTAGATAAATGGTCAAAGCAATGGAAACTGCAGTTTAATGTTTCCAAATGTAAAATAATGCACTTGGGGGAAAAGGAGTCCTCAATCTGAGTATTGTATTGGCAGTTCTGTGTTAGCAAAAACTTCAGAACAGAAGGATATAGGGGTAGTGATTTCTGACAGTCTCAAAATGGGTGAGCAGTGTGGTTGGGCAGTAGGAAAAGCAAGTAGGATGCTTGGCTGCTTAGCTAGAGGTATAACAAGCAGGAAGAGGGAGATTGTGATCCCCTTATATAGAGCGCTGGTGAGACCACATTTGGAATACTGTGTTCAGTTCTGGAGACCTCACCTACAAAAAGATATTGACAAAATTGAACGGGTCCAAAGACGGGCTACAAGAATAATGGTGGAAGGTCTTAAGCATAAAACGTATCAGGAAAGACTTCATGAACTCAATCTGTATAGTCTGGAGGACAGAAGGAAAAGGGGGGACATGATCGAAACATTTAAATATGTTAAAGGATTAAATAAGGTTCAGGAGGGAAGTGTTTTTAATAGGAAAGTGAACGCAAGAACAAGGGGACACAATCTGAAGTTAGTTGGGGGAAAGATCAGAAGCAACGTGAGAAAATATTATTTTACTTAAAGAGTAGTAGATCCTTGGAACAAACTTCCAGCAGACGTGGTTGGTAAATCCACAGGAACTGAATTTAAGCATGCCTGGGATAAACATAGATCCATCCTAAGATAAAATACAGGAAATAGTATAAGGGCAGACTAGATGGACCATGAGGTCTTTTTCTGCCGTCAGTCTTCTATGTTTCTATGTTTCTAAAAAGTTTTTCTTTTCTTTTCCGTTTTTAAACTTGCCATTTTAAAAGCCAACCCTCCTTTATACAAGCAAACTTTAACCTCACCTGTTTCCTCTGTCTTTTCCCCCATCTACCAACCATTGGACATCTCGCTAAATCTTTTTAAAAAACCCAAACAGATCCTGGGTGCAAAATGGAGGGATGTTTTAATGGCTTGCTTCCCAATGGGGGGGGCTTTAAATCACAGGACAAGCTCATGCTTGAAGAAATGAACTTTTATTTATTTATTTATTTATTAGATTTGTATGCCGCCCCTCTCCGTAGACTCGGCGCGGCTCACAGCAATAATAAACAATGTATAACAAATCTAATAATTTAAGAGAAACACTAAAACCCCCATTATTAAAAGCAAACATATACACAAACGTACCATACATAAACTGTATAGGCCCGGGGGAGATGTTTCCATTCCCCAATGCCTGACGGCAAAGGTGGGTTTTAAGGAGTTTACGAAAGGCGAGGAGGGTGGGGGCAGTTCTAATCTCTGGGGGGAGCTGGTTCCAGAGGGTCGGGGCCGCCACAGAGAAGGCTCTTCCCCTGGGTCCTGCCAAACAGCATTGTTTAGTTGACGGGGATTTATGCGAGATGGGCAGAGAAAGAAGGGGATTTGGGGTTGGGCAAGGGGGAAAGATATTTTACATGCCTGTGAAGACCTTTCAAAGCTACATAATTGGCCAGCTTTATTTACCGGTATTTATTTGTGTTTGTTAAGTATGTATTGGTAGTATACAAAGACGTAACAATGTTTATATACATGATACTAGTAAGAGAGAAACATGAGGACGGGACGGAAGGCACGCTGGTGCACTTATGCACGCCCCCTTACATGTAGCTATCAAATAGGATTTTTAACAGCTTTCACTGATACCACTGAGAAGTTTGCTTAAATATTAATTCCTGTAGAATCCAATCTAAGAACAGGAGGTGGCAGGCCAAAGGGAAAAAAAGAATAATGTAGAATTCCACGGATGAGGAAATGAGGGAGAGAGAGAGAGAAGAATAAATATGGGTGACTCTTTTCCTTTCCATTTAATGGATTTTCCCATGGGAATTATGGTTTATGAACTGGCAGAGCGATAATATTTTATTTTAGCTTTAAATGTAATTCTTTTGAGTGAGAACATTCACCCTATAAAACCCACACAACACCTTTGAACTTTCACATTCTACAAAATATGAAAAATAGGAGGGAAGTGTTTTTAATAGGAAAGTGAACACAAGAACAAGGGGACACAATCTGAAGTTAGTTGGGGGAAAGATCAAAAGCAACATGAGAAAATATTTTACTGAAAGAGTAGTAGATCCTTGGAACAAACTTCCAGCAGACATGGTTGGTAAATCCACAGGAGAGAGAGCCATCGTAGGGCTTCCCAGATTCGCCCACGTATCTACAACACTCCGTGGCCTGCATTAGCTGCCGATCAGTTTCCGGTCACAATTCAAAGTGTTGGTCATGACCTTTAAAGCCCTACATGGCATTGGACCAGAGTACCTCCGGAACCACCTGCTACCGCACGAATCCCAGCGGCCGATAAGGTCCCACAGAGTTGGCCTTCTCCGGGTCTCGTCGACTAAACAATGTCGTCTGGCGGGCCCCAGGAGAAGAGCCTTCTCTGTGGTGGCCCCGGCCCTCTGGAATCAACTCCCCCCGGAGATTAGAACTGCTCCCACCCTCCTTGTCTTCCGTAAACTACTTAAGACCCACCTATACCGCCAGGCATGGGGGATTTGAGACACCTTTTCCCCCAGGCTTATTATAATTTATGTTTGGTATGTATGTGCTGTTTCGTGTTTAATTATGATAGGGTTTTTAGCTTTTTTTTAATATTAGATTTGTGCCAGTATAATATTGTTTTTATCGTTGTTGTGAGCCGCCCCGAGTCTTCGGAGTGGGGCGGCATACAAATCTAATAAATTATTATTAAATTATTATTACTATTAACTGAATTTAAACATGCCTGGGATAAACATAGATCCATCCTAAGATAAAATACAGGAAATAATATAAGGGCAGACTAGATGGACCGTGAGGTCATTTTCTGCCGTCAGTCTTTTATGTTTCTATGTTTCTAGCAATTGCTTAATTAATGTTGCTTCAATAAGCTAAAAACGGGGAAAAGGCATGATGGTTTTTGTCCTGCAGTTCGGAACCAGTTTCTGCCATTTGCATCTTGCGTTAACCTTGTTTGCCTGTTACAGGGACACTTTCTGGTGTAATTTATTTATTTCTTTACCCATTAAGTTTGAGAACTTAGCAGAGTCCAAGGCTGTGCTGGATCCAACACCAGAAGGTTAGCCTGTGTTTACGGTAGACATGAGAGAGGAACCTTCTCTCTGGATCTGGGGGCTTCGTAAATAGCCCCTTCGCTCTCCTGGCTGCCCTGGGGAGCAGAGAAAAGACAATGGGGTCCCAAAAATCTCTCTCCCTTCTGCGGAGTTTTCTAACCAGCACACCTTGGCAGAGGCTGATGTTTCGCCTTATTGGGGATAATAATAATAATAATAATAATAATAATAATAATAATAATAATAATAATAAAATTATTGTCATTGACAAAACAACAAATTGTCATTGGCAACAAAAGTTGTGTGACACCCAGAGACCAGTCCCATCATACCTAAAATCAGAATAGATAAATTTAAAAATGGAATAAAAAATGGAATAAAAAATAGAATAAAATGTCCCACCCACTACAAATTCCCCATCCTGAACCACTCAACCATCGACATGACAGACCGAGTAATATCTATGACTTATTTGATCCAATTCAAATTCAGAATCACAGAGCGATTGCAAGAAATATGCAAAAGCACCCCCGTTATTTTTTGGGGGGGTGGCAGGAAGATACCCCGATGCCAGGCTTGAAGCTCGGGGTATCTTCCTATGGAATAGCAATAGCATTTAGATTTATCTACCGCTTCCCAGTGCTTTACAGCCCTCTCGAAGCGGTTTGCAAAGAGTAAGCCTATTGCTCCCAACAATCTGGGTCCTCATTTTACCGACGAAGGCTGAGTCAACCTTGAGCCTATTGAGATTTGATCTGCCAAACTACACTCTAACCACTGCGTCACCGAGTCTCTACCTCGCTGCTTGCAGTAGTTCAGAGTATCTTCCTCTCTCTCGATGGGAGAGGCTGAAATATCCCTCCAAGCTTCACAAGTAATGATGATGATGATAACAACAACAATGAAGTTAGAAGGACCTTGGAGGTCTTCTAGTCCAACTCCTTGCTTAAGCACTACACTACTTCAGACCGATGGTTATCCAACATCTTCTTAAAAAACGTCCCGTGTTGGAGCGTTCACAACTTCTGGAGGCAAGCTATTCCAGTGATTCATTGTTCTAACTGCCAGGAAATTTCTCCTTATTTCTAAGTTGCTTCTCTCCTTGTTTAATTTCCACCCATTGTTTCTTGTTCTATAACTAGGGCAGACTATAACTAGGGCAGAGCCACAAAACACATACGGCAGCAGTTTCGGACTCAAGGCCATCCCGATCCAGAGCAAAAGCCGAGAAGAGAAAATACAGGATTTTTCTGGGGTATAGCATGGGGCTAATTGTGGGGTTAGCGCCGATAATCAAACCGAACAATGGGATCCACCAGGAGGGGACACAATCTGAAGTTAGTTGGGGGAAAGATCAAAAGCAACATGAGAAAATATTATTTTACTGAAAGAGTAGTAGATGCTTGGAACAAACTTCCAGCAGACGTGGTTGGTAAATCCACAGGAACTGAATTGAAACATGCCTGGGATAAACATATATCCATTCTAAGATAAAATACAGAAAATAGTATAAGGGCAGACTAGATGGACCATGAGGTCTTTTTCTGCCGTCAGACTTCTATGTTTCTGTGAACCAGGTCCCTGAAGATGTCTGTGTGGGTTTTTGGGGTGTGTGTGTGTGTGTGTGTGTGTATTTTGCATTTTTGGTGGGGATGGATTAACAAGCCTTGATGCAGAATTTATAGTTGTGCAATAGAACTGTTCCGGATGTGCTGTTTTTATACCTGTCATGACATCGGAAGTCTCCAGCCTTTAAAAAGGGAAAGAAAAAAAAAATATCTAAGTTTATCTAACTGTGGGGGAGAATAACCAGGCAATGCTTATTCGTCTTGGACAGGTAACAGAGCCATTTCGACCATTCGTCGTCCTGATTTTTATTTCCTAGGGAGAAATCCATTTGCTGCGTTGCTAACAACTGAAAGGGCCCAAAGTAGTAAAATAAATAAACCCAATTCCTGCCTTTATAGCGTAGGAACTTTTTACGAAGCAGGTTCTTGGAGCAATAAAGATGCATTGATTTTTTGTGTGTATAAATTTTTAATTTTTTCCCCTCCATCCTTACAAACATTATCTCTGGGATCGCCTTCTGCCGCACGAATCTGAGCGACCGATTAGACCGCACCGAGTGGGCCTTCTCCGGGTCCCATCAACTAAACAATGTCAGTTGGCGGGACCCAGGGGAAGAGCCTTCTCTGTGGCGGCTCCAACCCTCTGGAACCAACTCCCCCCAGAGATTAGAATTGCCCCCACCCTCCTCACCTTTCGTAAGCTTCTTAAAACCCACCTCTGCCATCAGGCATGGGGGGACTGAGATACTCTTTCCCCCTAGGCCTCTACAATTTATGCATGGTATGTCTGTATGTATGTCTGGTTTTATAATAAGGTTTTTTTAGTTGTTTTAGTATTGAATTGTTACATGCTGTTTTTATCACTGTTGTTAGCCGCCCCGAGTCCACGGAGAGGGGTGGCATACAAATCCAATAAATAAATAAATAAAATAAATAAATAAACATACAAAATCACATACCTTCAAATTTCAATACAATACAATATTCACTGCTCAAAAAAATAAAATAAAGAGAAAACTTAAACAACAGAATATAACTCCAAGTAAATCAAACTTCTGTGAAATCAAACTGTCCATTTAGGAAGCAACACTGATTGACAGTCAATTTCACATGCTGTTGTGCAAATGGAATAGTTGTGCAAATGGAATATTCAATGAGAATATTTCTTTCATTCATTCAGATCTAGGGTGTGTTATTTGAGTGTTCCCTTTATTTATTTATTTTTGAGCAGTATAGTATCAATCACCAAATTCTTAATTAAAATTCTTAATTTATATCTATTTTGTTTCTGTCGGGCTCTCTGGTAGAATCCTCCCAAAAATTCACAGGTACAAATTTCAGACACACACACGTTTGAAAATTCAAAGCAATGTTCTTTATAATGAAAATTCACTTAAACCAAGCCCTCTTTTGGTACAGCAAAGAGCACTCATCTCCAAACAAACTGGTAATTTGTACAAGTCCCTTATCAGTTCTGTGATACTTATCTTGCAGCTGTGAAGCAATTCACAGTCCTTCTTCGTTCACAAAGTGAAACACACTTTGCTCTGGTTTAGTTTCAAAGCGGGGAAAAATCAGCACACAAAAAGTCAAAGTCAGTAAAGCAGTCACGAAACACAAAGATCAGATAATCCTCCACAATGGCCAAACCCAACAGACTGCTATTTATAGCAGCCTCACTAATTACCACAGCCCCACCCAACCACAGGTGGCCTCATTTTCTTTGATAATAATCTCTCAGTTGTTGTTGCCTATGCATCGCTCTCCGCATGCGTGGCTGTATCATTAACTCTTGTTCTGACTCCAAGGAGGAGCTAGATAATTGATCTCCTTCTGAGCTGTCTGCCCCACTCTCCTCCTCCCTGTCACTCATGTCTTCTTGGTCAGAGGAGCCTTCATCAGCAGATTCCACCGGGGGCAAAACAGGCCTGCAGCATGTGGATGTCTCCCCCACATCCACAGTCCTTGGGGCAGGAGCAGGGCCAGAGCTAACCACAACAGGTATACATACTTTTTATGACACAGTTTCTTGGGGCAACAATGATGCATCGATTTTTGTCGTCTCTCAGAGTCCAGCTTAGCAGGACTTGGGAGGTTTCAGTGTAAAAACAAAACGGAAAAAAAAATTGCTTTATTCCCACCCCAGCTCTCAGCTCCCTGGAGACCTCTCTTAAATGCCACCCCATTCATACTGGCAGGAAAAGATCCGGCGCTTTGTCCCCAAAAGGACTTGTGTGTGTTTTGCTTGGCAGGGGCGTCTGGAATGCGAAATGCTTGCATGGCCCTTGGTCCTTCCTCTGGTTAGGCTGTGGGATACTCCCCGGGACTTCGGCTTGCTTTGGTCTCCAGCTTTCGGTTTTGGGCGCAAGGAAGAAAAAAGTGTACTTACCTACCAATAAAGGATGGTATTTGAAACTGAGGATCGAGATGAGAGGTCCTTGGTACTCTTTGAGCTTTGTAGGCTTTTTTTACAGACGTTTCCTTACCTAGCCAGGTAACATCATCAGTGGGAGGAGGAGAATTGTGGAGTCCTTGGTACTCTCTGAGCTTTGTAGGCTTTCTTACAGACGTTTCCTTACCTAGCCAAGTAACATTCTCAATTGGAGGAGGAGGACTGTGGAGTCCTTGATGCTCTCTGAGCTTTGTAGGGTTTTTTAGAAACATAGAAACATAGAAACATAGAAGACTGACGGCAGAAAAAGACCTCATGGTCCATCTAGTCGGCCCTTATACTATTTCCTGTATTTTATCTTAGGATGCATATAAGTTTATCCCAGGCATGTTTAAATTCAGTTACTGTGGATTTACCAACCACGTCTGCTGGAAGTTTGTTCCAAGGATCTACTACTCTTTCAGTAAAATAATATTTTCTCACGTTGCTTTTGATCTTTCCCCCAACTAACTTCAGATTGTGTCCCCTCCTGGTGGATCCCATTGTTCGGTTTGATTATCGGCGCTAACCCCACAATTAGCCCCATGCTACACCCCAGAAAAATCCTGTATTTTCTCTTCTCGGCTTTTGCTCTGGATTGGGACGGCCTTGAGTCCGAAACTGCTATGTGTTTTGGGGCTCTGCCCTAATTATAGTCTGTCCTAGTTATAGAACAAGAAGCCTATGGGTGGAAACTAAACAAGGAGAGAAGCAACTTAGAACTAAGGAGAAATTTCCTGGCAGTTAGAACAATGAATCACTGGAATAGTGATTGTGAACGCTATGTTTATCCCAGGCATGTTTAAATTCAGTTACTGTGGATTTATCTACCACGTCTGCTGGAAGTTTGTTCCAAGGATCTACTACTCTTTCAGTGAAATAATATTTTCTCACGTTGCTTTTGATCTTTCCCCCAACTAACTTCAGATTGTGTCCCCTTGTTCTTGTGTTCACTTTCCTATTAAAAACACTTCCCTCCTGAACCTTATTTAACCCTTTAACATATTTAAATGTTTCGATCATGTCCCCCCTTTTCCTTCTGTCCTCCAGACTATACAGGTTGAGTTCATGAAGTCTTTCCTGATACGTTTTATGCTTAAGACCTTCCACCATTCTTGTAGCCCGTCTTTGGACCCGTTCAATTTTGTCAATATCTTTTTGTAGGTGAGGTCTCCAGAACTGAACACAGTACTGTACTGTATTCCAAATGTGGTCTCACCAGCGCTCTATATAAGGGGATCACAATCTCCCTCTTTCTGCTTGTTATACCTCTAGCTATGCAGCCAAGCATCCTACTTGCTTTTCCTACTACCCGACCACACTGCTCACCCATTTTGAGACTGTCAGAAATCACTACCCCTAAATCCTTCTCTTCTGAAGTTTTTGCTAACACAGAACTGCCAATGCAATACTCAGATTGAGGATTCCTTTTCCCCAAGTGCATCATTTTACATTTGGAAACATTAAACTGCTGTTTCCATTATAGACGTTTCCTAACCTAGCCAGGTAACGTCATGAAATGTCTAAAGAAAGTTCCCAAATATCTAACAGGCACAACCAAACATAACTGGACTTTAAGTATATTCTATTTACAATTGCTAATTCTATCTCATCTGGGAATTCTAATATGTCTTAGAAATTAAATATATTTTACAAATTTAACCTCTTACAATGTATCTGTTACATGATTAATAAGTATAAAGGCAGGTTCTAGTATACAATCTGCACTGGGAGGAGGAGGAGGACTGTGGAGTTCTTGGTGCTCTCTGAGCTTTGTAGGCTTTTTTACAGACGTTTCCTAACCTAGGCAGGTAACGTCATCAGTGGGAGGAGGAGGAAGACTGTGGAGCCTTCTCTGTGGCAGCCCCGGCCCTCTGGAATCAACTCCCCCCGGAGATTAGAACTGCCCCCACACTCCTTGTCTTTCGTAAATTACTTAAGACCCATCTATACCGCCAGGCATGGGGGGGTTGAGACACTTTTCCCCCAGGCTTTTTTTTTATATCTATGTTTGGGTATGTATATGTTGTTTGCTTTTTAAAATATGATAGGGTTTTATGTGCTTTTTAATATTAGATTTGTTTTTGCTGGAATGTTGTTTTTTTTATTGTTGTGAGCCGCCCCGAGTTTTCGGAGAGGGGCGGCATACAAATCTAATTTTTTTAAAAAAATACTCTCTGAGCTTTGTAGGCTTCAGAGAGGGGTCTTCGGAGTCTTCAGAGAGGGGCAGCATACAAATCTAATTAATAATAATAATAATAATAATAATAATAATAATAATAATAATAGACGTTTCCTAACCGAGCCAGGTAACATCATCAATGGGAGGAGGAGGACTGTGGAGTCCTTGGTGCTCTCTGAGCTTTGTAGGGTTTTTTACAGACGTTTCCTTACCTAGCCAGGTAACGTCATCAGTGGGAGGAGGACCGTGGGGTCCTTTGTGTTCTCTGAGTCTGGTGGTTTTCTTGCAGATATTTCACAACCCACTAATGATATTACCTAGTTTGGCAAATGCAATATCTACAAGAAACCCGCCAAGCTCAGACAGCACCAAGGACCCCCCCAGTCTTCCTCCTCCTCCCACTCCCACTGATGATGTTACCTGGTTAGGTAATGAAACGTCTACAAGGAAACCCACCAAGCTCAGAGACCAGTATTCAGCTCAGGAGGGACAACTTTTTTTAAAAAAAGACTCCATAAATTCCCTTTTCCCCTTTCCATCTTTTCCTAATCCCTCATAGATTTTCATGGCAGACTTTTACCTCAGAGAAATCCCAATACTGCTCAGCTGTGCCTAAGTCTCCAAAAAGGCTTCACGCCCTGAGGGAGAAAAAGATGGCAGGCGCTTTACCTCAGAGGATAGAGCCAGAGCCAAAAAGCTATCAAGGCCTCTCCATTTTAAGATGGCGGTCTAAATAATGTCTCACTTAACATTGCAGGCATATTCTCCTCAGGTGGAAGAGCTCAATACGGGTGTCTGGGGAGCACATGGTAGCTGAAGAACAGTCGTTAAACCATGGTTTAAATCATTCCCGGCCTTCCCGTCAAGGAGCCTTTCGGGAGTAGTGTGTAAATTTCTTTTATGGGTCTAAAGCGTGAAGGGCGCTTGCTGCTTTAAACGCAAGGCAGACGCTGCTGCAGTTGTGACTCTTTATTCTTTAAACTTTAAGCACTCCTCGGCTTATAACCGCAATTTAGCACAACGTCCCCATCGCTAAGCGAGACGCCCCTTAAGCGAGTCCTTCTCCCCCCTCCGCCCGTTTTGCAACCTTCTTTGCCGTATTTGTTAAGCGAATCGCTGGGGTTGCAACGTCAGTAATGCCACCATTAAATGAATCGGGGTTCCCCCCATACCCACGTTGACACTGCTCATTGGAAGGTCGCAAAAGGGGATTTCCCATCTGCCTCCCAGGATTCTTCGACTGTCATAAATAAGTGGCCAAGCGTACGGATTTTGAATTTTCTTGAATTGCTGTTAAAGTTCAGTTCTAGATGATTACAATGATTAAAGCACTTAGGGGTAAAAACATACTGCTGAATTATTTCCTATTTTAAAAGTAAGTAGGGATCATGCTAAGCGAAGTAAGGGCAATAATTTTTTTTAATATGTTTGTGAGTGACATAGGGGAAGGTTTGGTAGGGAAGGTTTGCCTATTTGCCGATGACTCTAAAGTGTGCAATAGGGTTGATATTCCTGGAGGGGTCTGTAATATGGTAAATGATTTAGCTTTACTAGATAAATGGTCAAAGCAATGGAAACTGCAGTTTAATGTTTCCAAATGTAAAATAATGCACTTGGGGAAAAGGAATCCTCAATCTGAGTATTGCATTGGCAGTTCTGTGTTAGCAAAAACTTCAGAAGAGAAGGATTTAGGGGTAGTGATTTCTGACAGCCTCAAAATGGGTGAGCAGTGTGGTCGGGCAGTAGGATGCTTGGCTGCATAGCTAGAGGCATAACAAGCAGGAAGAGGGAGATTGTGATCCCCTTATATAGAGCGCTGCTGAGAGCACATTTGGAATACTGTGTTCAGTTCTGGAGACCTCACCTACAAAATGATATTGACAAAATCGAACGGGTCCAAAGACGGGCTAGAAGAATGGTGGAAGGTCTTAAGCATAAAACGTATCAGGAAAGACTTCATGAACTCAATCTGTATAGTCTGGAGGACAGAAGGAAAAGGGGGGGACATGATCGAAACATTTAAATATGTTAAAGGGTTAAATAAGGTTCAGGAGGGAAGTGTTTTTAATAGGAAAGTGAACACAAGAACAAGGGGACACAATCTGAAGTTAGTTGGGGGAAACAAGGCAACGTGATAAAATATTATTTTACTGAAAGAGTAGTAGATCCTTGGAACAAACTTCCAGCAGACGTGGTTGGTAAATCCACAGTCACTGAATTTAAACATGCCTGGGATAAACATAGATCCATTGTAAGGTAAAATACAGGAAATAGTATAAGGGCAGACTAGATGGACCATGAGGTCTTTTTCTGCCGTCAGTCTTCTATGTTTCTATTATTATTATTATTATTATTATTATTATTATTATTATTATTATTATTATTATTATTAAATAGTGCATAAACTTACTACCCCCACTGTCCCCACCCACCCCATAAGGGCATCAGCCCATCACTGCCTGCACCCATAAAGAGACCCCCATACACCCACCCTCCCGCTGTCTTGGGCTGATCCTTCCACAGCTGCCTTCTGCCTGCCTCCCACCAGGCCAGGAGGGTTTTTCGCCCAGTTTCTTGTGGGAAACTTGAGCCCTACAAGGAACGGAGCGCAGCTGAAAAGGCTGGCATCAACTTGAGGGTTTCCTCTTATTTTTAGAACGGGGTTTATGGCCATTTTTGGCCTGAAACAATGGCTTATTGTGACTTTATTGTTCTCAACAACACCCGGCCTGGGGCCCGGTTCCTTCCCACCTGCTCTCACTTTTGTTGGCGAGATCCAACCGGCCAACCAACGTTTGTGTGTGTGTGTGAAAGGCCAGGGGGTTTTTTTTTCCCCTTTTCCACAGTGACTAATTCCATATCTTAAGAATACTAAATTTCCTGTGTGGGTTTCTTAAAGAGAGAATAAAGGCTGCAGATGAAATCAGTCCAATTCCCGATCAGAAGGAAATCGCTGAAAAAAAGCCTGTGTCTTTCGGGGTCGTGGTAGACAACTGGACTTTCTGGGGTTTTTTTCTCCCTGAAGATGTTTCGCTCCTCATCTCAGAAGCTTCTTCAGTTCTGACTGGATGGTTGGTGGGGAACGGAAGGGTTTATACTCCTTGCAGGCAGCTGGCCGTTTGCTTCCTTTTTTAGAGAGTCGTTGAGGACGCTTGGAGGTTGATCTGTGCCCTCAGGTTCATCTATGACCTATAAAGTCCTTCATGGCCCCGGACCAGATTATCTCAGGGACCGCCTTCTGCTGCACGAATCAATGAGTGGGTCTTCTCTGGGTCCTGTCAACTAAACAATGTCGCTTGGCGGGACCCAGGGGAAGAGCCTTCTCTGTGGCGGCCCCGGCCCTCTGGAACCAACTCCCCCCAGAGATTAGAATTACCCCCACCCTCCTTGCCTTTCGTAAGCTACTTAAAACCCACCTCTGCTGCCAGGCATGGGGGAATTAAGATTCCCTTTCCCCCTAGGCCTTTACAATTTTATGCATGGTATGTTTGTATGTATGTTTGGTTTTTGATATTAAGGGTTTTTTAATCGTTTTTAGTATTGGATTATTATTGTACGCTGTTTTATGATTACTGTTAGCCGCCCCGAGTCTTCGGAGAGGGGCGGCATATAAATCAAACAAATCAATCAATCAATCAATCAATCAATCTGGTTTTTAAAATAATTTTTTATTGATTTTTATAATATAAAATACACACAACACAAAACAGTGCATGGTGAATTATTATTATTATTATTATTATTATTATTATTATTATTATTATTATTATTATTTATTAGATTTGTATGCTGCCCGAAGACTCAGAGCGGCTCACAACAAACAATATACAGTGTACAAATCCAATGTTTAAAAAGCAGTTTTAAAAACCCTTGTAGTAAAAAGCAATCATACAACCCAAACAAACCATACATAAACCATAATAGCTGAGAGGTATATCAATTATCAGGGAAATCGGCGGTTCAGGAAATATCAGGGAAATCGTGAAAAAAAACACAATAAATCAGGGGGGGGAAACCAAATTGTATTAAAATGTTTAAAAGTCAGGGGAAAATATGTAAAATAAATCCCCAATACCTTCCTTTCTTTCTTTCTTTCTTTCTTTCTTTCTTTCTTTCTTTCTTTCTTTCCTTCTTTCTTTCCTTCCTTTTATTTTTCTCCGTTCCCTTCCCTGTTCCCTTTCCTCTTCTTCCTTTCCTTTCCTTCCCTTCCCTTTCCTTCTTTCCTCATACCTTCCTTTCTTTCCTTCTATTTTTCTCTGTTCCCTTCCCTTTTTCCTTCACTTCCCTTTCCTCTTTTTCCTTTTCTTTCCTTCTATTTGTTCCCTTCCCCCTTTCCTACCATCCTCCTTTCCTTTCTTCCTTTCCTTTCCTCCCTTCTCCTTCCTTCCTCTTTTTTTTCCTTGCCCTTCTCTCCTCTTCCCCTCCCCTCCCCTCCCCTCTCCCTTTCTTCCCTTCCCTTCCTTTCTTCAGTCCTAGAAACCTGAGCTGGCCTGGCAGGGACCATTCTCCCAGCTAGCTATAAAAATAGGATTCCTAGGCACACAATGGGTTGAGTTGGCCTTGTTTGTACTATTGAATCCCAGCTGGCTATTTATTTATTTTTTAAAGTTTATCTTTTCCGGTCACTTTCTCTTGCCACTAAACAGCATGTTCCAATAGCAAGAACGTGTATGTGTGTGTGCGTGTGTGTGTTTGTGTGTGTGTGTGTGTAGCATTGATGCCCGTTTCCAAGTCCACTGCTAACCATCCAAAATGACCATGTTCAGAGCATTTCAACTTCATCCTTTCCATCATGGTCACCCAAGTGTTGCATTGCCTCTGAACAAATCGATGGTGAGACCACACTTGGAGCACTGTGTACAGTTCTGGCCACTGCCCCTCAAGAAGGATATAATGGAACTGGAAAAGGTGCAAAAAAGGGCAACAAGAATGATCAAGGAAATGGAGCCCCTCCCTTATGAAACCAGGTTGCAACGCCTTGGTCTCTTCAGCATTGAAAGACGGCGTTTATAAGAGGGGACTTGATCGAAGTGTATAAAATCATGCATGGGATAGAAAAGGTGGATA
The DNA here is from genome assembly GCF_031021105.1 of Erythrolamprus reginae. Lineage (NCBI taxonomy): Eukaryota > Metazoa > Chordata > Lepidosauria > Squamata > Dipsadidae > Erythrolamprus > Erythrolamprus reginae. The sequence continues at coordinate 11,171,312 of NC_091957.1, forward strand.
GGGAAAAAATATTTTCTCTATCCCACAATACTAAGACGAGAGGGCACTCGCTAAACCTCCTAGGTAAGAAAGTGAGGACAAATAAAGGGAAATATTTCTTTCCCCCAGAGGGTTGTTGGTTTATGGAATTCACTTCCAGAAGAGTCGTGACAACTGTCAGCCTGGATTAGACAGATTTCATGGATGCCAAGGCAGGATTAGACAGATTCATGGATGCCAAGTGCATCGGTGATTATTGAAAGGGATATCCGAGTGCTGCCTCTATGTTGGTTGAGGCAGGCAGGGTTTCCTTGGGTCCCATTTGTTGGGGATCAAGGGAAAGGGAGGGTCTTGCCTTCTCTTTCTGCTCAAGATCCCCATGGACAATTGGGGGGCCACTGTGGGACACAGAATGCTGGACTCGATGGGCTTTGACCCGATTCAGCAGGGCTCTTCTTAGGTTCTTATGTTCTTACCTGTTGCTCAGAAAGCTGGCCTTCGATCGGGTGGGATGATCTTCGGGCTGCTGCCAAGGCCCCAAATTTGCCCTCCACCCTTTCTACACTAATAAAGGGCTAGGATCAAGATAAGTTGCATGAAGAGGGGAGGGCGGGTCAAATTATTATCTGGAGGGCAGGACTAGAATAGAATAGAATAGAATAGAATAGAATAGAATTTTATTGGCCAAGTGTGATTGGACACACAAGGAATTTGTCTTGGTGCAGATGCTCTCAGCGTACATAAAATAAAATATACATTTGTCAAGAATCATGTGGTGCAACACTTAATGATTGTCATAGGGGTCAAATAAGCAATGAAGAAGCAATATTAATAAAAATCTTAGGATATAAGCAACAAGTTACAGTCATACAGTCAACATGGGAGGAAATGGGTGATAGGAATGATGAGAAAAACTAGTAGAATAGAAGTGCAGATGTAGTAGAAAGTCTGACAGTGTTGAGGGAATGATTTGTTTAGTAGAGTGATGGCGTTTGGAAAAAAACTGTTCTTGTGTCTAGTTGTCTTGATGTGCAGTGCTCTGTAGCGACGTTTTGAGGGTAGGAGTTGAAACAATTTGTGTCCAGGCTGTGAGGGGTCAGTAAATATTTTCCCCGCCCTCTTTTTGACTCGTGCAGTATACAGGTCCTCAATGGAAGGCAGGTTGGCAGCCATTGTTTTTTCTGCAGTTCTGATTCTCCTCTGAAGTCTGTGTCTGTTTTAATTACATTAGAACTTTTAGGGTTTAAGTGTATATTAATTGGATCTAGATGTACTGTTATGTTTTCTTTGATAGGTTGTGAACCGCCCCGAGCCCCCGGAGAGAGGAGGCATACAAATCCAATAAACAAATAATTAATTAATTAATTAATTAATTAATATTTGGACAGTGAGTCATTACTCCAGGAGTAGAGGGGGTGACATAATGCTGGTATTCCATTATTTGAGGGGCTGCCACAAAGAAGAGGGAGTCAAGCTATTCTCCAAAGCACCTGAGGGCAGGACAAAAAGCAATGGGTGGAAACTAAACAAGGAGAGAAGCAACTTAGAACTAAGGAGGAATTTCCTGACAGTTAGAACAATTAATCAGCGGAACAATTATTCTCCAGAAGTTGTGAATGCTTCCAATACTGGAACTCCAACATCTTTTTACAGGCTACAAGAATGGTGGAAGGTCTTAAGCATAAAACGTATCAGGAAAGACTTCATGAACTCAATCTGTATAGTCTGGAGGACAGAAGGAAAAGGGGGGACACGATCGAAACATTTAAATATGTTAAAGGGTTAAATAAGGTTCAGGAGGGAAATGTTTTTAATAGGAAAGTGAACACAAGAACAAGGGGACACAATCTGAAGTTAGTTGGGGGAAAGATCAAAAGCAACATGAGAAAATATTATTTTATTGAAAGAGTAGTAGATCCTTGGAACAAACTTCCAGCAGACGTGGTTGGTAAATCCACAGTCACTGAATTTAAACATGCCTGGGATAAACATAGATCCATTGTAAGATAAAATGCAGGAAATAGTATAAGGGCAGACTAGATGGACCATAGGGTCTTTTTCTGCCGCCAGTCTTCTATCTTTCTATGTTTCTAAGCAGTTGTCTGAAGTTGTTGTAGGGTTTCCTGCCTGAGCAGTGGGCTGGACTAGAAGACCTCTAAGGTCCCTTCCCGCTCTGTTATCATTCTGTTATTCCTTCTCCTCCTTCGGCTTTGCAGGAGTCTCCCCAGGACAGCGCCATCACTCGGGACATCAACCGGACCTTCCCTGCTCACGACTACTTCAAGGACACCGGAGGAGATGGGCAGGACTCTCTGTATAAAATATGCAAGGTACCAATCCATGGAGAGGGGGCGGGGGGGACGGACACGGGGCGCTTTGTCTCTCTCGGACGGGATTCGGGAATAGTGAGTGTGAGAGAGTCGTATGGAAAAGCAGGTGCTGCCCCTGGTGTGCCTTCCAGGGACTGCAGCACCAAGAGAAGCCCCAGCCAGCTTTGACCCAGAGAGCTTTGGGGATAGAACTCAGCTGTGACCGGATGCTTCCTTCGGCCCAGAGAGGATCCAGAGATAAAACTCACCTTCCTTCATCCCTTTATTCATAACAGAATAGAATTTTTTTGGCCAAGTATGATTGGAAACACAAGGAATTTGTCTTGGTGCTACATTCAGACACACCTAAATCTTCAGCCTCTTTTAGGGTGTGTTTTATACTCTGAAAAATACAGTATTTCAGTAATTGAAATAAAATACTAGAATGTGCAGAAATGGACACTTAAAGTTAAGGAAAAGGAAGAAACTGAATACTGTACTGTTTAACATGGGAGTTGTTTTATCTGTGGCTAACCAATAGAAAGAGAATAGAATAGAATTCTTTATTGGCCAAGTGTGATTGGACACACAATGCATTTCTCTTTGGTGCAAATGCTCTCAGCGTACATAAAAGAAAAAGATATATTTGTCAAGAATCATGTGGTACAACTCTTAATGATTGTCACAGGGGGTCAAATAAGCAATGAAGAAACAATATTAATAAAAATCTTAGGATACAAGCAACAAGTTACAGTCATACAGTCCTAAGTGGGAGGAAAAGGATGATAGGAATGATGAGAAAAAACTAGTAGAAATAGAAGTGCAGATTTAGTAAAAGGTCTGACAGTATTGAGGGAATTAGTAGAGTGATGGCGTTCGGGAAAAAACTGTTCTTGTGTCTAGTTGTCTTGGTGTGCAGTGCTCTGTAGCGACGTTTTGAAGGTAGGAGTTGAAACAATTTGTGTCCAGGATGCAAGGGGTCAGTCAATATTTTCCCTGCCCTCTTTTTTGACTCGTGCAGTAAACAGGTCCTCAAAGGAAGTCAGGTTGGCAGCAATTGTTTTTTTCTGCAGTTCTCGTTTATACTAATATCTATCATCTTATACTGTATTTTTCGGAGTATAAGACGCACCCTTTTCCCTCCTAAAAAGAGGTTGGAAATGTCGGTGCGTCTTATATACACCAAATACAGCCCTTTTTGGCTTTCTGAAGCCCCACCCCTAAGGCCCATTTTTGCAAAATATGGGCCTGCTTTTTGCAAAAATGGGGTGCGCAGAGGGTTTGGGAGGCCTGCAGAGTGCTACTGGGGGCTGGGGGAAAGCAAAAACATTCCTGTTTTTGTGGAAAAAATGGGCAAAACCGGGACTTTTTTTGCTAAAAGAGGGGCAGCTATGCCTTGCCTCCAAGAGCTCTCTGTAGCCTTCTTAGACCCTCTGTACATCCCATTTTTGCAAATAATTGTATCCCTCTGTTAACGCAACAAAAATGGGGGCGTTTATGCCTTCCCCCAGCCCCCAAGGAGCTCTCTGCATACCCTGTTTGCAAAAACAGGTCTGTTTTTGCAAAAAATGGGGCGCGCAAAGGGTTTGCAAGGTTTGCCGAGTAGTTCTGGGGTCCGGGAAGGTCAACGGCTTTTTTTACTTACGGTACTTACCTCTTGGTGCATCTTATACACCGTGCGTCTTATAGTCCAAAAATATGGTATATGCTTAACAAACAAATAAATAAATACCAAAAAATACGGTATATGCTTGACAAACAAACAAATAAATAAATACCAAAAAATACAGTACGGTGTTCCCTCGATTTTCGTAGGGGATGCGTTCCGAGACCGCCCGCGAAAGTCGAATTTCCGCGAAGTAGAGATGCGGAAGTAAATACACTATTTTTGGCTATGAGCAGTATCACAAGCCTTCCCTTAACACTTTAAACCCCTAAATTGCAATTTCCCATTCCCTTAGCAACTATTTAGATTATTACTCACCATGTTTATTTATTAAAGTTTATTAAAAAATATTTATTAAAGGCAGATGAAAGTTTGACGATGACATATGACGTCATCAGGCGGGAAAAACCGTGGTATAGGGGGAAAATCCGTGAAGTATTTTTTAATTAATATTTTTGAAAAACCGTGGTATAGACTTTTTGCGAAGTTCAAACCCGCGAAAATCAAGGGAACACTGTATATGCTTGACAAACAAATAAATAAATAAAGATTTTTTAAAAATTTGCATTATAAGGTAGCAGCCGGTGGATGGAATGAAGGCCGGAGGTAATTAGCAGGTAGAGGTAATTAGCAAGTAGAAAGCCCGGCTGGCTTCTCTTTCGATAGCTTCCCTTCATCTGGCCAGCTCTTTGAATTTGGCCTTTCCCAAGCTGCCTTTTCTGCCTTCCCTGGGGAGTGGGGGGGGCATTCATCTTCCTGGCCCCCTCCAAAGCCCTTTGTCAAAAAGAGCCATTAGCGGAGATGAGCCCTGCCCGACAGATGCCAGTCAAAGCTTTTGATTTGTCTTTGAAGAAAGTGGCGGAGCTTTGGGCAAGAGGCTTAAAGGGCACAGTGGCCAAGGCTGATGCCCACCTTCCTTGGCAAAAGCTACAATTCTGACTTCTAGGAACTTGGCTCCCAAGACCCCTTTCTCTTCTTTCAACCAACGAGTCCAGTCGGTGGCTGGAGTCTTAGTGGACAACGAGTTAAATAGGAGCCACCAGTTTGCAGTGGCAGCGGAATCCGAAGTTGCATTAACAGAAGGATAGAATCAAGATCACACGAAGTGTTAATACCACTCTGTAAAGTCTTAGTCAGACCACACCTAGAATCCTGCATCCAGTTTTGGTCACCACGCTATAAAAAAGAGGCTGAGACTCTAGAAAGAGTGCAGAGAAGAGCAACAAAGATGATTAAGGGACTGGAGGCTAAAACATACGATGAACAGTTGCAGGAATTGGCCATGGCAAGTCCAGTGAAGAGAAGGACCAAGGGAGATGGGATAGCAGTCTTCCAATATTTGAAAGGCTGTCACAGACAGGAGGGGGTCGAGCTCTTCCCCAAAGCACCTGAAGGCCAGACAAAGAATAATGGATGGAAACTGAACAAGGAGAGATTCAACCTAGAAATAAGGAGGGATTTTCTGACCGTGAGAACAATCAAGCCATGGAACAGAAGTTGCCTTCAGAAGTTGTGGGAGCTTCATCCCTGGAGGTTTTCAGGAAGAGACTGGACTGCCATCTGTAGGGTCTGATTGATTGGGGGGTTGGACTAGATGACCACCAAGGCCCCTTCCAACTCATCTGTATAATCAGTTGCAGAGCGTAGCCTAGGCGACACAACTGGTGGGCCAGTCCCAACTTTGCCTGACAGATCTGTATAGTCTGGAGGACAGAAGGAAAAGGGGGGGACATGATCGAAACATTTAAATATGTTAAAGGGTTAAATAAGGCCCAGGAGGGAAGCGTTTTTAATAGGAAAGTGAACACAAGAACAAGGGGACACAATCTGAAGTTAGTTGGGGGAAAGATCAAAAGCAACGTGAGAAAATATTATTTTACTGAAAGAGTAGTAGATCCTTGGAACAAACTTCCAGCAGACGTGGTAGATAAATCCACAGTAACTGAATTTAAACATGCCTGGGATAAACATATATCCATCCTAAGAGAAAATACAGGAAATAGTATAAGGGCAGACTAGATGGACCAGGAGGTCTTTTTCTGTCGTCCATCTTCTATGTTTCTATGTTCTCTCCATTTCTTCCCCAGGCTTATTCTGTCTACGACGAAGAGATCGGCTACTGCCAAGGGCAGTCTTTCCTGGCTGCGGTGCTGCTTCTACATGTAAGTCTCGCTCGAGCCCTTTTAAAAGGGCCGCTCCAAGAAGGGAGTGGGGGGGATGGGGGCTTGCCCTCCAGGGACACCCCAGGAATGCTGGGGTGAAAGCCACCTTCAATCCTGAAACAGGGAAGCCTTCAGGCAAAGAGCATCTCCGCATCTCTGTCAGTTTGCCCAGAATGGCAGCCTGTTCTGCCCCTCCAGTTGCCAAGGTATCAAAACACCATTTGAATGAACTAAATCTAATCGGTGACCCACTGCTAATAAGTGGCTTAGCAATGGAGATACACACACAAATCAAAAAGCAATCCTTTCTTGCAAAAAAAGTCAGCTGCTAATTAATTTTGATTAGCAGCTGGCGTAAGTTCAAGCGGTCTTAACTCAAAAGCAATGCAATTAGTTCTTGCTATGAGAGACAAAGAGAGATGATGGATGGATAGATACATAGATGATAGATGATAGAGATGGATGGATGGATGGATAGAATAAATTTTATTGGCCAAGTGTGATTGGACACACAAGGAATTTTTGTCTTGGTGCATATGCTCTCAGCGTACATAAAATAAAATATACATTTGTCAAGAATCATGTGGTACGACACTTAATGATTATCATAGGGGTCAATAAGCAATGAAGAAGCAATATTAATAAAAATCTTAGGATATAAGCAACAAGTTACAGTCATACAGTCAACATGGGAGGAAATGGGTGATAGGAATGATGAGAAAAACTAGTAGAAGAGAAGTGCAGATTTAGTAGAAAGTCTGACAGTGTTGAGGGAATTATTTGTTTAGTAGAGTGATGGCATTTGGAAAAAAACTGTTCCTGTGTCTAGTTGTCTTGGTGTGCAGTGCTCTGTAGCGACGTTTTGAGGGTAGGGGTTGAAACAGTTTGTGTCCAGGATGTGAGGGGTCAGTAAATATTTTCCGCACCCTCTTTTTGACTCGTGCAGTATACAGGTCCTCAATGGAAGGCAGGTTGGCAGCAATTGCTTTTTCTGCAGTGGATGGATGGATGGATGGATGGATGGATGGATTAGAGAGTGGGAGAGAGAGATGATGGATAGATGCATAAATGATGGTAGATGATAGATAGATAGATAGATAGATAGATAGATAGATAGATAGATAGATAGATAGATGAGAGAGATAATGGATGGATAGATACATAGATGATAGAGTGATGGTAGGTAGGTAGGTAGGTAGATAGATAGATAGATAGATAGATAGATAGATAGATAGATAGATGAGAGAGAGAGAGATGATGGATGGATAGATACATAGATGATAGACTGATGGTTGGTAGGTAGGTAGGTAGGTAGGTAGGTAGGTAGGTAGGTAGATAGATAGATAGATAGATAGATAGATAGATAGATAGATAGATAGATAGATAGATAGATAGATAGGTGAGAGAGAGAGATGAGAAAAATCAAACCATGCCTGCTCCCCAAATCCAGGAAAAATCAGACAATCCCGCTTGGCTCAAAGGCCAGTAGAGTCCTCGACATACGACCAGAGTGGAACCCAAAATTGACATTGGTTAAGGGATGTTTTGAGCAATTTTTATGACTTCTCTTGCCATGGCTGTTAAGCAAATCAGTGCTTTTGTTCAACGAGTATAACCCGTTTGTTAAGTGAATTTAGCTTGCCTGCTGACTTGTCTGGTCAGAAGGTCACTGCGACTGTCTTAAATGTGAGTCAAGTGTCAAGACATCCGAATGTAAGGATGCTGAAACGGTCATAAGTGTGAAAAATGATCACAAGTTGCTGTTTTTTTCAGTCGCCGTTGTAAGTGCGAACGGTTTTGACTCTGGAACAACCTGTAGACCCTTCCCACTGTGCGTCCCTCCCGCCTGCCTCTCACAGGTTGCATGTCCTTGCAACAGCTTCTGTTGTAGCTGTGCGTGGTGGGTGTCTCATTGGCCAAAGCAGCCAGGTTTCCTCGGGACTTTGAATCCTTTGCAAGGGGCTAGTCCACAATTTCTCTTCCAGCGCTTCCAGGTTGAGAGGTTCTTTGGCTGGAAAGGAGGTCCGGTCCCCTTCCTATCCGACTTTCCATGGTCTTTCCATTGGATTCCTGAAATATTTTTCCCCCTTCCGGCCTTTCCGAGTTATTTTTAAACTCTTTCACAAAATTGGGTGGATTTTCCCCCCACCCGAGAACGCCCTCCTGCCTCTGCTGTCAGATATCAAGTGAGACTTCCCAGGGCTTCCAGCTCCTTCCTCACCCAGTGGGATGCCTCTTTCTTTCTTTCTTTCTTTCTTTCTTTCTTTCTTTCTTTCTTTCTTTCTTTCTTTCTTTCTTTCTTTCTTCCTTCCTTCCTTCCTTCCTTCCTTCCTTCGTCCCTCCCTCTCTCCCTCCCTCCCTCCTTCCTTCCTTCCTTCCATCCTTTTTCTTTCTTTCTCTCTCTCTCACACACACTCCTCTTTTTCTCTCTCTCTCTCTTTCTTTCTCTCTCTCCTTTTCTTTCTCTCTTTCTCACACACACTCCTCTTTCTCTTTCTTTCTCTCTGTCCTTTTTCTTTCTCTCTTTCTCTCTCACACACACTCCTCTTTCTCTCTCTCTCTCTCTTTCTCACTCTCCTTTTTCTTTCTCTCCTTTCACTTTTTTAATTCTTTCTTTCTCTCCTTTCACTTTTTTAATTCTTTCTTTCTCTCCTTTCCTTTTTGTTAGCTCTCTCTTTCTTTCTTTTTCTTTCTTTCTCTCTTTTTCTTTCTGTCTCTGCCTTTCTTTCTTTCTCTCTCCCTCCCTCCTTCTCTCTCCTTCCCTCCTTCCTTCCTTCCTTCTTTCCTTCTTTCCTTCCTTCCTGTCTCTCTCTGCCTCTCTCTCTCTTTCTGTTTTTCTTTCTCTCTCACCCTTCATCTCTTTTGAACAATGGCTATACGTCCTTGACAGCTAAACAGAAATAGACCCAGGCTTCTGTGAAAAACCAGACTTCCTGCTGGATTGACAGGAGCGCATTCCTCTCCCCTCCCCCTCCCGCTAACACACACACAAAAATTGCATGTCAAGTTATTCAAACATATCCAAAATTTAAGGGACAGGATGGGCTTTGCACCAACCGGCTCACAAAGCCAGTTTGAAGCAGAGAAGAGATTTGTGTGTGTGTGTGAGAGAGAACCACGTTTAAGGCAGTTCTCACAAGCTGCTTCTCCTCGGTGGTTGCGCTGCAATGCCGGTTTGTCTCCAGACCATGATTGGGCTTCTCTAGACCAGCCCAGGTACCTTCCTTGAGTTGGGGATAGAAATGGATCCTTTGATCACTCAAAACATAGGCAGTTCTCAACTTACAACGGTCCACTTAATGACCGTTTGAACTTAACAACAGGCACAGAGGAAAAAGCGACCATGTTTCACACACAACGACCGTTGCAGCATTCCCCATGGATCACGTGATTGACATTCGGGTGCTTGGCGGCTGACTCACATTTATGAAGGCTGTAGCAGCCCACAATCCCCTTTTACGACCTTCCGACAAGCAGAGGTAACGGCGGGAAACCAGATTCACTTAACACTTAGCTGCAAGAATATCCTACGCACAATTTTGGAAAAATAAAGAGTCCCCGCCAGAGAATAATATCCTAGACAAAATATACAGATGTGCAGCAATTGATAGGATGACTATAGAGATTAAGGGAACTAGTGACTCAGAATATATATATATATATATATATATATATATATATATATATATATATATATATATATATATATATTTATTTATTTATTTATTTATTTATTTTGTCCAATACACAATGAGGGTTTTAGTGGTGATATATATCTATATACACATAGTAAAATACATGATGAAGGTTATAGAGGAGATACTCATAGTAAAATATATCTAAGAAATAATAGAAAAGAAGATAAAGTAATAGAACATATCAATGAAAGAATAGAAGAAGAGATATAGGAATAGAAAAAAGGTATAGGAGATATAGGAGAGTAACAGGACAGGGGACGGAAGGCACTCTAGTGCACTTGTACTCTCCCCTTACTGACCTCTTAGGAATCTGGATAGGTCAACCGTAGATAATCTAAGGGTAAAGTGTTTGGGGTTTGGGGATGACACTATGGAGTCCGGTAATGAGTTCCACGCTTCGACAACTCGGTTACTGAAGTCATATTTTTTACAGTCAAGTTTGGAGCGGTTAATGTTAAGTTTAAATCTGTTGTGTGCTCTTGTGTTGTTGTGGCTGAAGCTGAAGTAGTCGCCGACAGGCAGGATGTTGCAGCATATGATCTTGTGGGCAATACTTAGATCTTGTTTAAGGCGTCTTAGTTCTAAACTTTCTAGGCCCAGGATTGAAAGTAATTGGATTAGCAATAAAGGCAAAAGACTGGGAGAAAGTGTGAAAGGACGTACAAAAAACGAAAAAATATATAAACACGCAATGTAATATATGTTTTCATTAAGAGGTAATTATAAGAAATGTAACAAAGATAAGAAACGGGCATAGATCTGTATTAAATTATAGCAATGCTGTTTTTTAAAAATTTGGAAAAATTAATAAGCAAAACTGTTTAAAAAATAAAGTTAATGAAATTCTCCCCTGTGGAAAATATAGCATGAGTTTTAAATAAATATGGCTGAAGGTTAAAAGAAACCCAAAATAATATTATAATATGAAATTAGATCTAGAAATCTCTTGAGAAAGCTGTAAGAGTGAGTAATCATTCTTCGTGTTCATTTTGATGTGTGTATCTTTTGTTGTATTTTATTTCTTTTATTTTAATTTTATTTTATTAATCAGATTTGTATGCCGCCCCTCTCCGCAGACTCGGGGCGGCTCACAGCAATAATAATACAATGTAAACAAATCCAATATTTAAGTTAATTAAAAAAACCCAATTTAGAAACCAATCATACATACTAGCATACCATGCATAAATTTTATAAGCCTAGGGGGAGGGAAAGTGTCAATTCCCTCATGCCTGACGACAGAGGTGGGTTTTAAGGAGCTTGCGAAAGGCTAGGAGGGTGGGGGCAACTCTGATATCTGGGGGGAGTTGGTTCCAAAGGGTCGGGGCCGCCACAGAGAAGGCTCTTCCCCTGGGTCCCGCCAAACAACATTGTTTAGTTTAGTTGACGGGACCCGGAGAAGGCCAACTCTGTGGTACCTAACTGGTCGCTGGGATTTGTGCGGCAGGTTTATAGATTGTTTTGTTTGTTTTATAGGGTGTCCTTTTTTTTAATGGGAAAACTGAAAGACTAAAAGAAAAGAAATTCTCCCCTGGTTTACACAATTTATATCCCCCCCCAAAAAATTCCCCTTTTGGAAAAGTTGGACGGTTTTCGGCCGTACGTGATACTTTAGAGGCTCGTGTTGTTGGGCATCCCATCCATTTCAAAATGGCTCCTTCACCTCTGTTTCAAAACCAAAATGGCCGGTTTGGGTTCCGCCTGTTTGCCAGCCTATAGGACCAGGTTCTTCTCAGAAAAGAAAGCCAAAACATTAGTTTCTGGGGTGCCCAAAAGAAGGAAGGGGCTCCTTGCTGAGGAGAAATAGAGATTTCCTGCCGATAAATCTGGCTGTCCATCTGCTTGGCCCGTTTCAAAGCTAGGCCGTGGTTTTTTTCCCCCTCAGATGTTTAGATTCAGGATCTGTTTGTTTTAAAAAAACCACAACGCCTGACAGGTTTGATTCTCCCGTCTTTTGACAGATGCCTGAAGAACAGGCCTTCAGTGTTCTGGTCAAAATCATGTTCGACTACGGACTCAGGGAACTTTTCAAACAGAATTTTGAGGATCTGCACTGCAAATTTTATCAGCTGGAACGCCTCATGCAGGTAAGGGTGTCCCTTAGGCCAGTGTTTCCCAACCTTGGCAACTTGAAGATATTTGGACTTCAACTCCCAGAATTCCCCAGCCAGTGGCAGCAGCACCTCAGATAGAAAGTCCCTACAGAGAGTGACGAGGACAATGGAGAAGATTATAGGAAGATCACTTCCCATTATTCAGGATGCTGCTTATACAACTCGCCGAAATATTAGCCACAGAAAGGTTGGGGCGGGCTCCGTTAGCGGCTGCAAGTCGAGGACTTTCCATACGTCGTTATCTCGTCAGCATTCGGATGAAGGTTTTTCCGTGTCTTCCCTGTTTCTGTTTCAGGAGTACATCCCTGATCTCTACAGCCACTTCCTTGACATCAACTTAGAAGCTCACATGTATGCCTCCCAGTGGTTCCTCACCCTTTTTACTGCGAAATTCCCCCTCTACATGGTCTTCCACATCATCGACCTGTTGCTGTGCGAGGTACGTGGGCCCGCCCACCCAAACTTGTCCGAAGCTGGCCTCAGCTCCCCCAAAAAACAGAAAACCCGGCGGCCTGGGAAAAGTTTCGTGCTTGTGACCAGAAGCGGAATTGGGAAAGGAGGGTTGAGGGCATCTGGGGACCTCTGTCTGTTTCACCTGCCCTTCCTTCCTTCCTTCCTTCCTTCCTTCCTTCCTTCCTTCCTTCCTTCCTTCCTTCCTTCCTTCCTTCCTTCCTTCTGTTGTCCGTCATGTCTTCTTTCTTCCTTCCTTTCTTTCTATTTGTCTTCCTTTCCTTTTTCTTTCTTTGTTTATTCATTCATTCATTCCTCCTTCTTTCCTTCATTCCTCCCTCCTACCTATCTACCTTTCCCCTTCCTTCCTCCCTATCTTTCGTTCCTTCCTCCTTCCTTCCTATCTCTACATTTCTTTCCTTCTTAGCTGTTTTTCTTTCTTTCTTTTTTCTTTCTTTCTTTCTCTTTTTTCTCCTTCCTCCCTCCCTCCTACCTCTACCTTTCTCCTTCCTTAGCTATTTCTCCTTTTCTTTCTTTCTTTCCTTCTCTCTCTCTCTTTCTCTGTTCCTTCCTTCCTTCCACCCACCCACCAACCTATCTACCTATCTTTCTCCCTCCCTCCCTTCCTTCCCATCCACCCACCTATTCTTCCTTCCTTCCTTCCTTCCTTCCTTCCTTCCTTCCTTCCTTCCTTCCTTCCTTCCTTCCTTCCTTCCTTCCTTCCTTCCTTCCTTCCTTCCTTCCTTCCTTCCTTCCTTCCTTCCGATAGACCCGTTGGGTCTGTTCTTTGCCATCTACAGGCTCCAGAGGCTTTCCTGAAGCCTGGGAAGGGTGTCCACGGCCTTCCCCTGCCCTCCTGAATGCCAAAAATCACATGGCCATTGCTCACTGGAGCTGATATAGGGCAAAGCCTCACCTGCCCTCAGATATGGCTCCGCGTGCCACCTGTGGCAGAGGAGCCATAGGTTCGTCATAATGGACCTCCAAGGTCCCTTCCCACTCAGTTAATCTGTTAAACCTTTGGACATGTAGGGTGTGTTTAAAAAAAATATCTTCTCTTTTCTTTTACAGGGTATCAGTGTTATTTTTAATGTCGCCCTTGGATTGTTGAAGGTGAGCATTGCCATTTCTGCCCCATTCCTGCCGGGCTCTTCAGCCACAAGGCAGGCAGAGCTGGAGACGGCTGGGATTCGGATTTCCTGGGGATTGGAATCCTTTTTGGGAAGCATGGGTAGCTGATATTCCAGCAAAGTCCATGGGGAAAGCTAGATTTGTTTAACAACCATGGTGGGAGAAGTCGTAAAGGGGATCCAAAACTCACTGAACAAATGTCTTGCTTAGCAACGTAAATTGTTGGGGCTCAATTGTGCTTGTAAGTTGAGGACTTACAGACAGAACGCAGGGAAGAGCAACCAAGATGATTAGGGGATTGGAGGCTAAAACATATGAAGAACGCTTGCAGAAACTGGGCATGGCTAGTTTAATGTAAAGAAGGGAGACATGATAGCAACGTTCCAATATCTCAGGGGTTGCCACAAAGAAGAAGGAGTCAACCTATTCTACAAAGCACCTGAGGGCAGGACAAGAAGCAGTGGGTGGAAACTAAACCAGGAGAGAAGCGACTTAGAACTAAGGAGAAATTTTCTGACAATGAGAACAATTAACCAGTTCCCTCCAGAAGTTGTGAATGCTCCAACACTGGAAGTTTATAAGAAGATGTTGCATAACCCTTTGTCTGAAGTGTTGTAGGGTTTCCTACCTAAGCAGGGGGTTAGACTAGAAGACCTCCAAGGTCCCTTCCAACTCTGTTACTCTGGTCTGTTATTCTGACTACCTGAAAAAGGGCCAGTGATTGTCCACCTTGAGGAGGGATGTCAAATAATGCATCCAGGTTTTGGTCACCACGTTATAAAAAAGGATGTTGAGAACTCTAGAAAGAGTGCAGAGAAGAGCAACCAAGATGTTTAAAGGACTGGAGGCTAAAACATACGATGAACGGTTGCAGGAACTGGGCATGGCTTGTCTAGTGAGGAGAAGGACCAGGGGAGACAGGATAGAAGTGTTCCAATATTTGGGGGGGTTGCCAAAGAAAGGAGCGGGGCTCAAGCTATTTCTTTAGTGCAGCCGAAGGCCAGACAAGGAATAATGGATGGAAACTGATGAAGGAGAGATTTAACCTGGAAATAAGGAGGAATTTTCTGATAGTGACAACAACCAATGGAACGGAAGTTGCCTTTGGAAGTTGTGGGAGCTTCCTCACTGGAGGTTTCTGAGAAGAGATTGGAACTGCCATCTGTCAGAAATGGTGTAGAGTGGGAGTTGGTTGGTTGGTGGGTTGGTTTATTTATGTATTCATGTATGTATGTATGCATGTATCTCTCTCTCTCTCTCTATCTCTCTCTATCTCTCTATCTATCTCTCTATCTCTCTCTATATAATATCTCTCTCTATCTCTCTACCTCTCTAATCTATCTATCTATCTATCTATCTATCTATCTATCTATCTATCTATCTATCTACCTCTCTACCTACCTACCTACCTACCTACCTATCTATCTATCTACCTATCTACCTACCTACCTACCTACCTACCTATCTATCTATCTACCTACCTACATATCTATCTACCTATCTATCTATCTACCTACCTACCTATCTATCTATATCTACCTACCTACCTATCTACCTATCTACCTACCTACCTATCTATCTACCTACCTATCTACCTACCTATCTACCTACCTATCTATCTATCTACCTATCTATTTACCTATCTATCTACGTATCTACCTACCTACCTACCTACCTACCTACCTATCTATCTATCTATCTATCTATCTATTAGATTTGTATGCCGCCCCCTCTCCGTAGACTCAGGGTGGCGGTTTGGACTAAACTCTGTTAATTTGTTAATCTGTGAAGTGACACACATTGCCTAGTTTGGGGGTTTGAGGTGGGGGAGCCGAAAGATTTGCCAACCAGTAATTTCTCCTCTCTCTCTCTCCTGCCCCCCCCCCTCCCGGCATGTTCCTAGACCAACAGGGATGACTTGCTGCTGACAGACTTTGAGGGGGCTTTAAAATTCTTCCGAGTGCAGCTCCCCAAGAGGTACCGCTCGGAGGAGAACGCCAAGAAACTGATGGAGCTGGCATGTAGTATGAAGGTAACTTGGGGGGGGGGGAGAACCAAGCGGAGGGAGAGGCGGGCGATGTCCATCACTTCCGAGGAGGGGGCTGCAGTTTGGATTCCCCGGCATCTCGGGATTCTTCACACACACACACACCGCCTCTCTCTTGTCTTGGAAGGCTTTCTTGAGAGATGGGTGTTGGGGGGACCGAGCCACCTGCCTTGGGTCACGTCTGAAAAGAAAACCAAGATGGGCAAGGCAAAGGCAGGCATGGCCCCGCTTGGCAAAAAAACGCCATGTGAATGTGAATGCGAAACTAGGAAAGGAGGGCCGAGGGCATCTGGGGATACCTGAGTCTCTCAAGGAGGTCTGTTTCACCAGCCCTTCTTCTTTCCTCTTTCTTTCTTTCTTTCTTTCCTTCTTTATTTCCTTCCTTCCCTCCTTCCCTCCATCTTTCTCTTTCTTTTTTCTTTCCATCCATCCATCCATCCTTCTTTTCCTTCCTTCTTCCTATTTCTTCCTTCCTTCTTCCTATTTCTTCCTTCCTTCTTCCTATTTCTTTCTTTCCTTCCTTCCTTCCCTCCTCCATCCTTCCTTCCTTTCCTTCCTTCTTCCTATTTCTTCCTTCCTGTCTTTCTTTCCTTCCTTCCTTCCCTCCCTCCCTCTCTTCCTCCTTCCTCCCTGCTTCTCCTTTTCTTGCTTCCTACTTATTTACCTTCCTTCCTTCCTACGTACCTACCTAGCTACCTACCTTCCTCGCTCCCTCATACCTTCTGTTTCACTCTGATGTAGTGTGCTTTTGGGATGACTGTTGTTGTTTTTTAAAGCCCCTAATGAGATCTTAATTTCCCTCCTGGGGAGCTGCTTGCCTTCCCTTGGAGACTGTCTCTTGGTGTTTGTCAACCTTGTTAACTTTAACTTTAACTGGGGAATTCTGGGAGCTGACGTCCACCAGGATTTAAAGTTCCCACGGTTTAAAAACGCTGGTCTGTCTATCTGATCGGTCCTTTCGGGCTGCCTTACACTGGAAGACCAAAATGAGGAATTCACACACACACACACACACACACACACACACACACACACTCCCGAGTAGCTCTTCTACCTCAGGGTCACTAGAGGGAGCACCAAGACAAGCTTAGCAAAATGCACACAACCTTTTTTTTCTGACCCAATTTTGACATCTCTACAGCCAAGAGGGTGTTCTGTCTGGGTGCCCCCAGACTTCAGCACCAACTGGAAAAAGCAGCCAGACACGCTGGTAGAAACAAAAGCACTTTATAATTTGAAAATAAACACAGAGGAAAACCTGTTCTTCCCCACAGGCAGGCTATGAGCCTTCACAGCAGACCTCTTGCTGGCACACCCACCTTTTCCCCTCAAGGTTTCAGTATTCAAAGTCACAAGCCAGAATTCCACGACGCCAAAGATCACAGCCAGGTCTCACGACTCCCAAAGATAATTCTCCACAAACCAGGAAGGGTGGGTCTGCCTTTTTAGCCTTTCCGGAGAGCACCACACCCAAACCCAGCTGTTGCCCATTCAGTGCTTGAAGTACCTGGCTAATTGTCCCCTTCGTTGGGTTGCCCTTCTCTGCCGGAAATCTATTATTCCTTGTGCCTGGTCATCTAAAGAATCCAGGCTGCTTGCTGGGGAGAGCTCCCCCTCGGGCTGAGATTCCTCCTCCTCGTCTGCCTGAACCTCCTCCTCCTCTCCCTCCTGTTCCTCATCCTCCCCCTCTGAGCAGAGAGCCGGCAGAGGGTCAGCCGTTCCCTGAGGGGCCTCAGACGGAATCACAACAGAGGGGCCCAATCCAGCAGTTCTGTTCTTTACTTTCAAATCTTCAACAGCAAAAAGATTTTAAGAGAAGCCCTCCTATTCTATCACCTCTTACACAATACTAGACAACCACCCTGTCAACAGTAGAGAAGTTCGGTGGTTCGAATCCCTAGCCCTGCCGTTACTTGTCCCAGCTTTGGCCAACCTACAGTTCAAAAGCACGCAAAAAACCACCCTGCTAAACAGCTAATAGGCACAACACTGTCTTGTGCCCTGTGATGTTAAGCCATGTAGTATGGCTGTGTTAGTAGTATCCGTTTCGCCTTTCCTATTATCTGCTTCAAGAGCTTCTTATGACTGTAACTTTATGGTTTGTATCTCATGATTTTAGTTGATTGCTCATTTGGTATGTCGGATGACTATGACTTGAGTGTTGTCTCTTGTGATTTATGATGATTGTATTTTGGGATTCTGATCATGATTTAAAAACGCTGCTTGTACAGTGAGAGCTTCTACGCTGGAGACAAATTCCTTGTGTGTCCGATGATGCTTGGCCAATGAAGAATTCTATTCCATTCCATTCCGTCCTATTCCGAATTCTCTTCTCTTCTATATTATATTCTATTTTCTATTCTATTCTGATTTCTCTTCTCTTCTCTATTCTATTTTCTATTCTATTCTAATATGTTCTATTCTAGTCTATTTTCTAACCTATATTCTATTCTACTATATTCTATTCTATATTCTATTCTATTCTATTTTCTATTCTATATTATCTGCTATTCTGTTCTCTTCTTTATTCTAGTCTAGTCTATTTTCTATTCTAATCTATTTTCTATTCTAGTCTATTTTCTATTCTAGTCTATTTTCTATTCTAGTCTATTTTCGATTCTATATTATCTGTTATTCTCTTTTCTTCTTTATTCTAGTCTAATCTATTTTCTATTCTAGTCTATTTTCTATTCTATGTTATCTGCTATTCTCTTTTCTTCTTTATTCAAGTCTAGTCTATTTTCTATTCTAGTCTATTTTCTATTCTAATCTATTTTCTATTCTATATTATCTGCTATTCTCTTTTCTTCTTTATTCTAGTCTAGTCTATTTTCTATTCTAATCTATTTTCTATTCTAGTCTATTTTCGATTCTAATCTATTTTCTATTCTAGTCTATTTTCGATTCTAGTCTATTTTCGATTCTATATTATCTGTTATTCTCTTTTCTTCTTTATTCTAGTCTAGTCTATTTTCTATTCTAATCTATTTTCTATTCTAGTCTATTTTCTATTCTATGTTATCTGCTATTCTCTTTTCTTCTTTATTCTAGTCTAGTCTATTTTCTATTCTAATCTATTTTCTATTCTAGTCTATTTTCTATTCTAGTCTATTTTCTATACTAGTCTATTTTCTATTCTATTCTATTTTCTATTCTAGTCTATTCTATTTTCTATTCTATTCTGTTTTTATTCTATATTCTATTCTACTATACTGTATACTAGTATTTTCTATTCTAGCCTATTTTCTGTGCTATATTCTCTGCTCTTCTCTTCTTTATTCTAGTCTATTCTATTCTATTCTGTTTTCTATTCTATATTCTATTTTCTGTTCTATTCTATTCTTCTGTTGATGGAGCTCTAATATGTTTTTTTTTTTTAAGATTAGCCAAAAGAAGTTGAAGAAATACGAGCGAGAATATCATACGATGCGGGAGCAGCAGGCTCAGCAGGAAGATCCCATCGAAAGGTTCGAGGTGAGGCTCTCCCCCCCCTTGTGCATAGACTAAACAAGGTGTAGCACAAAGAGAGAAACCCGGATGCAGACTGTCTCACTAGCGCCCCCACACACAAAATAAACCAATTTCTTACCCACAAAAAAAGAATCAAGAGTCTGACCTTGAATCATTCTTTAGTTCCCTGCTAGTCTCTTCTCATCTTCTCTTTCTGACCTTGCTTTTCTCTCTCTCTCCCTCTGTCTCTCCCTCTGTCTCTCTCTCTCACCTTGTCTCTGTCTGTCTCTCTCTGTGTCTCTGTCTCTCTCTGTCTCTCTCTCTCTGTGTCTCTGTCTCTCTCTGTCTCTATCTCTCTCTGTCTCTCTCTCTCTCTATCTGTCTCTCTCTCTCTCTCTATCTCTCTCTCTCTGTCTCTCTCTCTCTCTGTCTCTCTCTCTCTCTGTCTCTCTCTCTCTCTATCTATCTATCTATCTCTCTGTCTCTCTATCTCTCTCTCTCTGTCTCTGTCTCTCTCTATCTGTCTCTGTCTCTCTCTGTCTGTCTGTCTGTCTCTCTCTCTATCTATCTATCTCTCTGTCTCTCTATCTCTCTCTCTCTCTCTGTCTCTCTCTATCTCTAACTCTCTGTCTCTCTCTATCTCTCTCTGTCTCTCTCTCTCTCTATCTATCTATCTCTCTGTCTCTCTCTCTCTCTCTCTCTGTCTCTCTCTATCTCTAACTCTCTATATCTCTCTCTCTATCTCTCTCTGTCTCTCTCTCTCTCTCTGTCTCTCTCTATCTCTAACTCTCTCTATCTCTCTCTCTATCTCTCTGTCTTTCTCTCTCTCTCTCTTGGGTTTGGGGTTTGTTAGCATGTCTCTGTGCAGCTTGCTACGAGACCTTCGACATACGCAGAGCAGAGTTAAAGGCAAGGGTGTAGATCCAGCCAGTAAAAGACACAGACTTAGTATGCTAACAAGTATTATTTACATATATACAAGCACAAAGCAGAAATAGATAATATAGCAGCAGGAAGCAAAGTACACTCCCCCCCAAAAGGTAAAAGGCAAAGAATGAGTGCTGGCCAAGGGAGAGAGTGCTGGCGCCCTCTTATGGCCAAACCAGCCATAGCTCTTAAAGACATATTACCCCATTTAGAGCTACAAACTACTAATGGTAGTTTAATACATGGCAACCCCAAGTACAGGCGAGTACCATGTACTAACAGGGTTCACGCCTGCCCCTTTTTGGCATCCTTGCAGAGAGAAAACCGACGCTTGCAGGAAGCGAACATGCGATTGGAGCAGGAGAACGACGACCTGGCCCACGAGCTGGTGACTAGCAAGATCGCCCTGCGAAAGGACTTGGACAACGTAAGCCTGTCTCTCTCTCTCTCTCCCCTTCCCTCCTCTGCATGGTCAACATTCTTAGTATAACTTGACTGCTTGTTAGAGAAGTGAAATTTTCCTGGGCATCTTCTAGCTCAGTGTTTCCCAACTTTGGTAACTTGAAAATATCTGGACTTCAAGTCCAGATATCTTCAAGTTGCCAAGGTTGGGAAACACTGTTCTATGCACTTATCAACATCTCCATGTTCCATTCTCCAACTTCTCCCCGTCCTCTTCTTCTTCCTTCTCCTTAGATTTAGAAAAAAATAGATTTAGATTACTAGAGTTGAAAGGGACCTTGGAGGTCATCTAGTCCAACCCCCCACTGCTCTTGGAAATGTTGGAGGTCTTGATATTGTTGTTTAATGATTATGACAAAGACAACTAGTTAAAAAAAGTATGTACTTGGTAATATTTGGATTGTTATTCTGACTTATTATGTGTATGACTTAATAATAATAACAATAACAACAACAACAGAGTTGGAAGGGACCTTGGAGGTCTTCTGGTCCAACCCCCTACTTAGGCAGGACCCTCTATACTGCTTCAGACAGGTGGTTATCCAACATCTTCTTAAAAACTTCTAGTGTTGGAGCATTCACAGCTTCTGGAGGCAAGCTGTTCCCCTGATGAATTGTTCTAACTGTCAGGAAATTTCTCATTAGTTCTAAGTTACTTCGCTCCTTGCTTAGTTTCCACCCATAGCTTCTTGTTTTACTCTCAGGTACTTTATCGACGGCAGAAAAAGACCTCATGGTCCATCTAGTCTGCCCTTATACCATTTCCTGTATTTTATCTTAGGATGGATCTATGTTTATCCCAGGCATATTTAAATTCAGTGACTGTGGATTTACCAACCACGTCTGCTGGAAGTTTGTTCCAAGGATCTACTACTCTTTCAGTAAAATAATATTTTCTCATGTTGCTTCTGACCTTTCCCCCATCTAACCTCAGATTGTGGCCCCTTGTTCTTGGGTTCACTTTCCTATTAAAAACACTTCCCTCCTGAACCTTATTTAACCCTTTCAAGTATTTAAATGTCCCCCCTTTCCCTTCTGTCCTCCAGACTATACAGATGGAGTTCATTAAGTCTTTCCTGATGTGCTTAAGACCTTCCACCATTTTTGTAGCCCGTCTGTGGACCCCTTCAATTTGATCCATATCTTTTTGTAGGTGAGGTCTACAAAATAAATAAACCCTCATGCTTTGCAATTCTGACAAGGATTAATCTTGGGCAAGATTTAAGCTTGGTGTCTTGTCATCCTCATAACGCCCACAGAACCAACTGGAGCATTCACAGATTTCGGGTCATTGTGACATGGTTGTCGCTTGTTTCCTGGGGGTGTCTTCTTTCTTCTCCCAAGGATGGACTCTGCTGCTATCGCCACTCTCTCCTTTGTCGTTTAATGACCTCATAATCCCCATGATGGCAAACCTAGGGCTGCATAACTGTCACTTGTTGCTTGTATCCTTATATATATCAATTGTTTCCTGATTGCTTATTTGACCCCATGACAATCATTAAGTGTCATACCTCATGCTTCTTGACGAATGTATCTTTTCTTTTATGTACACTGAGAGCAGATGTATCCCATCACACTTGGCCAATAAAGTATTCTATTTTATTCTATTCTATTCCGAATTCTATTCTATCAAGAATTCTATTCTATTCTATTAAGAATGTTATTCTATTCAGAATTCTATATTATTCTATTAATTCTATTCTATTCAGAATTCTATCCTATTTAGAATTCTATTCTATTCAGAATTCTATTTTATTCTATTAAGAATTATATTCTATTCTTTTAAGAATTCTATTCTATTCTATTAATTCTATTCTATTAAGAATCCTATTCTATTCTTTTAAGAATTCTATTCTATTCTATTCAGAATTCTATATTCCATTAATTTTATTCTATTCAGAATTCTATTCTATTTAGAATTCTATTCTATTCAGAATTCTATTCTATTCTTTTAAGAATTCTATTCTATTCAGAATTCTATTCTATTCTTTTAAGAATTCTATTCTATTCTATTAATTCTATTCTATTAAGAATCCTATTCTATTCTATTAAGAATCCTATTCTATTCTTTTAAGAATTCTATTCTATTCAGAATTCTATATTATTCTATTAATTTTATTCTATTCAGTTCTATTCTATTCAGAATTCTCTTCTATTAATTCTATTCTATTCAGAATCCTATTCTATTCTATTCAGAATTCTCTTCTCTTCAAACCGTAAACTCTCGTTCTGGTCCTTTGACCACCGTTGTTTCCCTTTCCAGGCGGAAGAGAAAGCCGATGCGTTGAACAAGGAGCTCCTGATGACCAAGCAGAAGCTGATAGACGCGGAGGATGAGAAGAGGAGGCTGGAGGAGGAATCGGCTCAGGTCAGGACAGGATGGGGCCGGAGGGAAGTTGGGCAGGCAGGAGGTGGAAGGGACTACAGTCAGTTCTGGAGTTGTAAGGCCATCCTTCCTGCAGTTGAGCATGTGGAAAGACCATGAACTCAATCTGTATAGTCTGGAGGACAGAAGGAAAAGGGGGGACATGATCGAAACATTTAAATATATTAAAGGGTTAAATAAGGTCCAGGAGGGAAGTGTTTCTAATAGGAAAGTGAACACAAGAACAAGGGGACGCAATCTGAAGTTAGTTGGGGGAAAGATCAAAAGCAACATGAGAAAATATTATTTTACTGAAAGAGTAGTAGATGCTTGGAACAAACTTCCAGCAGATGTGGTAGATAAATCCACAGGAACTGAATTTAAACATGCCTGGGATAAACATAGATCCATCCTAAGATAAAATACAGAAAATAGTATAAGGGCAGACTAGATGGACCATGAGGTCTTTTTCTGCCGTCAGACTTCTATGTTTCTATGGAGGTCCTGGGTCATCCAGGCCACTGGGCTTTTTCTTTCTTTTTCCCTTTTTCGCTTCGTATCCAAGAAGCTTCTTCAGCTCTCCTTAAATGTCTATGGAGATTCTCAGTCATCCAGATCGTGGTCGTCCCCAAGGTGGTTTTTTCTCCCCCTCTCAGGAGGCAACTGGACATTCTTGTATTTTTTTCTTTTTGAAGATGTTTTGCTCTTCATCCAAGAAGCTTCTGATTGATTGATTGATTGATTGATTAGATTTCTATGCCACCCAATTCCTCGGACGCAGGGTGGCTCACAACAAAAGAACACATAACATGTAGAAATCTAAAATTTAAAAACATACTAAAACCCCAAAAACCAGTCACTCATAGTCAGGCAGTCAAACATGAATCCATTGGTCGGCCGGGGCTAGATGTTGGTTTTAGTGGCCCCAAGCCTATCGGCAAAGATGGGTCTTTAGACTCTTGGGGGGGGAGAGTGTGAATCTCTGGAGGGAGTTGGTTCTAAAGGGCCGGGGCCACCACAGAGAAGGCTCTTCCCCTGGGTCCCTCCAGACGACATTGTTTCGTCGACGGGACCCGGAGAAGGCCAACTCTGTGGGACCTTACCGGTCACTGGGATTCATGCGGCAGAAGGCGGTCCCTGTTAGAAAGAGAGCAGCCGTGTCCCAAAATGGTATCTTCTTGCCCCAAGTTGCTCAGGTCGACAGGACTGGTCTCTCTGCTTCCTTGTGACTTGTGTCTTCTCCCCCCCCCCCAGAGGGCTTTTGGTGGGTTAGCGAGAGAAAAGGGGGCTCTGGCGGAGGGAGAGATAGATGAACGACTGGCCTTTTTCTCTTCTAGCTGAAGGAGATGTGCCGGAGGGAACTGGACAAGGCCGAGTCGGAGATTAAGAAGAACAGCTCCATCATTGGGGACTACAAGCAGGTACGCAGGACGGGGCTGCTCCGAAGCAACCCTGGCATCAGGCCTCTCTTGGGCCGGGAAAAACTTCACCACCTTGCCTTCTTTTTTACACAAAACCAACATCTCAAAAAGAGAAGATTTGGTGGCAAGGAAACGTGGCCAACATGGGAATCTGGGCGAGGGATGAGAGCCTCTATCTGGCCCTGTGCTGACTGCTCCGGTTTGCCTTGCAGATCTGTTCCCAACTGAGTGACAGGCTGGAGAAGCAGCAGATAGCCAACAAAGCTGAAATTGAGAAAATCCAGGTAAGTAGAGGCACAGAAGAACGGGGTGGGAAGGAAGGGGCTGATCTTAGCATCACCTGGTGGGCAACTTTTCCGATTCACCGACTTGGGGATAGATTCCAGGACATCTCAACTCTTTCCAACCTCATGTTTGTGTGGAAGACCCACCCTGGTCCCTGTTTGGCTAATGGAAGGTGGAAGAATTCAGATTGCACAAAGAGAGAGAGAGAGAAGAGATTAGAGAGGAGAGAGTGAAAAGAGGGAAATGAGAGAGAAGAAAGAGAGAGAAGAGATGAGAGTGAGAAGAGAGAAATGAGAGAGAGAAGAGAAATGAGAGAAAAAGCGAGGAGAGAGAAGAGATGGGTGAGAGAGAAGGGGAGAAAGATGAGAGACAAAAGAAAAAAAAAGGAGAGAGGAGAGACAAAGAAAAAGAGAAAAGGGGAAGAGACGAAAGGAGAGAGGAAAGGAGGGAGAAGAGATGAGAGTGAGAAGAGAGAGAAGAGAGGAGAGAAAGAAGAGAGAAAAGAGGAGACAGAAAAAGAAAAAAGAGAGAAGATATACGAGATTGAGAAGAGAGAAGAGATGAAAGAAAGCGAAAATAAAAGGAAAAAGGAGAGAGAGAGGAGAGAGAAAGAGAAGAGAGAGAAAGGGGAGAGGAGAGGAAACGAGTGAGAAGACATGAGAGAGAAGAGAAAGAAGAGAGAGAAGAGAAAAAGAGAAAGAGAAGAGGAGTGAAAGAAGAGAGAGGAGAGATTGAGAAGAGAGAGAAGAGGAAAGAGAATATAAATGAGAGACAAAATAAAAGGAAAAAGAGGAGAGAGAGAAAGGGGAGAGGAGAGGAAAGGAGTGAGAACAGATGAGAGAAAGAAGAGAGGAGAGAAAGAGAAGAGAAAAAGAGAAAGAGAAGAGGAGCGAAAGAAGAGAGGAGAGATTGAGGAGAGAGAAGAGGAAATAGAATATAAATGAGAGACAAAATAAAAGGAAAAAGGAGAGAGAGAGAGAGAGAGAGATGAAAGAGAAAAAGAGAAGAGAGGAGAGAAAAGAGATGGAAGACAAAGAAAGAGAGAAGAGAGGAGGGAGAAAAGAGATTGCTGGGGGGGGGGGGGGTTGGCAAGCAAGTTTGAGGCCTTGTCATCTGTTGCCAGCCGCCCGGGTTGGATCCAAAACCAGCCCACCTGTCCATCCGAGAGGAGGAGGAGGAGAAGACACCCCCGCCCCCATCTCACTATATACCATTCTTGGCCGTAGCAAAAAGTCGACGACTGTGAACACTGCCGGCAGTTCTTCAACAAAGAAGGGCGGTTGAAAGTCGCCAGCGTGGCCAGAGAGGGTTCCGACGAAGACACCGACGAGGAGAAGGAGGGGCTGAAGAACCAGTTACGAGAAATGGAGCTGGAACTGGCCCAGACCAAGTTGCAATTGGTGGAGGCCGAATGCAAAATCCAGGTGAGGAGGAGGAGAGCAGCCGGGGGCTAAGGCTCAGCCAGGGATTCTGCCCCTGCCCCCTTGGGAATTGTAGACAGGCGCAGGTCAGAGCTCTCTTTCCCGACAGAGTTCCTGAGTCGGCTAGTTTCTCAGAATGGGATAGCTGGGTTTGAAATTTTTGTGTGTGGGGAAATGTGTTTCCTGGGTACCCGCAGGAGGATGCAGGCTGATGGAGACCATCCTCGGTTTGGCTTGCTCATTCATTCATTCATTCATTCATTCAATTTTTATGCTGTCCTTCTCCTTAGACACAGGGCGGCTTACGACATGTTACCAGTAGCACTTTTTAACAGAACCAGCCTCTTCCCCCACAATCCAGGTCCTCATTTTACCCACCTCGGAAGGATGGAAGGCTGAGTCAAGTACACTCCTGTTTTAAATCCTCCATCCAATCCAAAATCTAACTCCGTTAGAGTTGGAAGGGACCCGGTAGGTCATCTAGGGACTTTCTAGATGACCTACCAGGTCCCTTCCAACTCTAATCCCGTCTTGTTCCCTTGCAGGACCTGGAGCACGACCTGGGACAGGCGCTGAATGAGGTGCAGGCCTCGCGCAAAACCTGGTTCAACCGAACGCTGAGCTCTATAAAGACAGTGACCGGTGTCCAAGGGAAAGAGACGTGCTGAAGGAGCCGGGCAGCATCCTCGGAGAGGGACAGCTCCCGGGGGCCTCCCCTGAGATACCTTCTGCCTTCAGAGCTTGCCTTGGGCCGGCTGCCTGCAGGAGAGAGAGGACCAGATGTACATAGGACTTCCGAAACACACCGCGTGGCGGTGGGATTATTTCCCCCCCTACAGGCCGGAGACCCAAGCCGGACACGCGGCTCATAACGAGACGAGGGATCTTCATACTACTGATTATTTAACCAGGGGGATGTAGCTGTAGACCGACACTTTTATTTTCCCCTTTCCTTCCTTCCTTCCTTCCTTCCTTCCTTCCTTCCTTCCTTCCTTCCTTCCTTCCTTCCTTTCTCTTTCTTTCTTTCTCTTTCTTTCCTTCTTTCTTTTTCCTTTCTTTCTTTCTTTCTCCCTCTCAGAGAAGGACGATCCGCTCCATTCCGCAAAGCGCTAGGTACGAAGGATGGACCGCCGCCTTCTTCTAACTTAACCGAGTTTACAAACGAGTGCTTTCTTTCCTTTCTTTTTTTGCTTTTACAGTTAACAACTTTTTAAACAGAGATTGCGCTCGAGAGGAACAAAAGCAGAACCCAAACCGCCAACTGACCCTCTCCGCACCGCTCTTTTTTTAATGAAAAAAAAAAATAGTTCCAACTCTTCTCGCCGGAGAGCGAGCGAAAGAAAGCTTCTCCCCCTCCCCACCAAACACACACATGCCTTCCAAAGTAGGGGCTTGCATGGTTTGGAAATGGGACTTGTGCTCCCCGCCCCCCAATATTTGTGTGTATGCTTTGTCCTCCCCTCTTGCCCCCCCCCTCGGCCAGGTCTCTTTCTTTGTCGCTCTGTCCAGCACTTAGTTTTTCATCATGAAATAAACTTCTATGCAACTGAGCGGGGCCTGGGAGGGGCTTCTCGAGGCAAGTCCTTCCCCTCCGCCCCCTGAACAAAAGCTGAGATTCAACGACAGCCTTTTTTTCACCAGGGTCCGTTTTATACACACACATGCGCGGTCGGGCGTGGCTCGTGTTTGTGAGTTTGCAACCAACCTCCTCGGGGGCTTGCTCTGAGCTCCGCTTGGCTTCCGTGGAAGTCGCGTCCCCTTTGTGTTGGCTTCCATTTTGCTTTTATCTCCGTTTTTGGTGAGTTTTCCCCCGCGGCCCCCAGGAAATGGAGGGAGCTTCGTTTTTGACCACTGTTGCTGCTGCTAAACTCGCCTTTCATTGAGGGCCAGGCACACTCCGTTCCCCCTTCCCCACTCAACACTCCCTAGTTTTTGTAACTACTACAAGTAGGTGATAACGCTACTTAAGGTGTCTGAGGGCTTAGAGCAGGGTTCTCGATCAGTAATGGGCCGCTACTGAAACGCTCGGGATCGCCGTTCCGGTAGCGGAAATGGCGGTGTGTGCGCGTCTCGCCCCCGTGTGAAATTCCGCTTCTGCGCATGCACAGCAAGCTAAATCTCACACAAGGATGCTTGCACACGTGAGATTTTGTGATTTTTAGACTTTTGTCTAAATTGGCAAAAATCGCCGAAATCTCACACGTTCGCGCGTCCTCACGTGAGATTTCACTTCTGCGGTAGCGCCAGCGGCAGGCAGCCCCTCGCTGTTCTCCATCCTTGGCAACTTTGTAAACACTTGTGGACTTCAACTCCCAGAATTCTCATCCGAGGAATCCTGGGAGTTGAAGTCCACAAGGCGCTGAAAGTTGTCAAGGATGGAGTAGCCAAAAACCTCACACCAAAAAAGTTGAAGAACAAAGTTTTTTAAATTATTTTTTTTCCCTTTTGGAATGGGGGCGCACCTTTCTATTTATACCGATTTATCCTACGATGGAATAGCTTTTTTTGTCTGTTTAAACCAGCAGATGAACCTAACCGTTTGCAGTGTGTGTGAGCGTAGGCCGTTAACCCCTCAGAGGCAGTGTTTGTATATAAAGATCATTTTTTTTTATTTTCGAGTTTTCTTTCCCTCCTCGACCAGACTTAACGCTAGCTGACGCAAACTGAGATTAAGAGGTGAGAGCGCCATCCCCGAGCATTCACGATTTCTCTCCCCTTAAAAACTTGTATACATGAATAGCTTTCTTGTTTTAATAATGAGGGGTGGGGGGAAAAGAAGAAAAATAATAAAAACACAAAACCTTACTACAATATTACTGTAACTCCATTGATAATAAAAACCAAAACAAAAAAAGTGTGGACCTTGTGGTAGAATAGTTTGCCGTGTGTAGCATTTTGGATTGATCTATAAACTTAGTAAAACGGTATTGTTACCTCTGGTGGTCTTTTATTTCACTCGACCAGCCTTCCCACCCCCCCATCCCCCAGGAAACGGCAGGAGGTAGCCTTGCTTTGAATTAAAATGGGTGTCGGCAACCTTCGGCTCCAGAGCTGAATACGGCTCATCAGCCGCTCTGCTGGGGCTCCAACTATTCGATGATCCCACCCAGTGAAGGGCTGCTCATCGTCAGCGCTTCCCGGGGTGTGTGTCTGGCGGGCACGGGCGCCCCTGTAGGCACAAGATTTGGCTTCTGCACATGTGTAGCAGGTTAAATCTTGTGAGGATGATCGCATGAGTGAGATTGACTCGGACTCCGATTTAGCTTGGATGCTACCTGGAACATTGACACTAGTTGCTGTAACCTAAACTACATTCCTCAAAGGCCTTTCTACAGGTTCCCCGAATGCAGCTGCGAGAGCAATCATGGGCTTTCCAAAATATGCCCATGTTACTCCAACACTCCGCAGTTTGCATTGGTTGCCGATCAGTTTCCGGTCACAATTCAAAGTGTTGGTCATCACCTATAAAGCCCTTCATGGCACCGGACCAGGGTATCTACGAGACGGCCTTCTGCCGCACGAATCCCAGCGACCACAGAGTTGGTCTCCTCCGGGTCCCATCAACTAAACAATGTCGTTTGGCGGGACCCAGAGGAAGAGCCTTCTCTGTGGCGGCTCCGACCCTCTGGAATTGGCTCCCTCCAGAAATTAGAACTGCCCCCACCCTCCTTGCCTTTCGTAAACTTCTTAAAACCCACCTCTGTCGTCAGGCATGGGGGAACTGAAACATCTCCCCCTGCCTATGTAGTTCTTTGTATATGATATGACTGTATGTATGTTTTTAAATATATATATATATTGGGGTTTCTTGTTTTTTAGACTTTTTAAATGTATTATTGTTATTTTAGATTCTAACTATTAGATTTGTCATTATATATTGTTTTTAACATTGCTGTAAGCCGCCCCGAGTCTACGGAGAGGGGCGGCATACAAATCTAATAATAATAATAATAATAATAATAATAATAATAATAATAATAATAATAATAATAATAATACCAGAGTCAGCAGGAGGGCTGTAGATGTCACAGCCTAACAACGTCCATCCTTGGAGAATGTGATTTACGATATGGCCAGGGAGGAGAGGGGAGACGAGATCGTGGGAGCACGTAAATTACACGCGGACAGTTCTGACTCCGAGTATTGCTGGAATGCTGCTTGTCATAATTTCTTTGCTTCTGCGTATGCACAAAGGTCGTAAATCACTGGTTTCTTTGCTTCCGCACATGGACAAAGCTCAAAAATCACAGATTTCTTTGCTTCCGCGCATGGACAAAGGCCAAAACCCACCGATTTCTTTGCTTCCATGCACGCATAAAGGCCGAAAACCACCATTTTCTTTGATTCCGCGCATGGACAAAGGCCAAAAATCACAAATTTCTTTGCTTCCGTGCATGCATAAAGGCCGAAAATCAGATTTCTTTGCTTCCGTGCATGGACAAAGGCCAAAAATCGCCGATTTCTTTGCTTCCACGCATGCACAGAAGCAAATTCTTGCATGGGGGCACATCGGGGATGCACAGATGCGCATGCATTGCTGTTTCCGCTAACGTATCGGGCAATCCCAGCCCTACTGGGGGCAGCCCGATACAGATCCTAGGTCAGAACAGGTTGGGAGATGGGGCGGGTGACGTGTGAAGGAGTGCCCAGCGGCTTTTGGGATTGCAGATAAGACGTTCCTACAGGCAAGAGTGTCTCTTTCTCAACCGAGTCCCCCTCCTGGCAAGCTGTTCCTCCGCCTGGCATTCACCAGAGTCCTGCCATTGCCAGAGTTGGAGGAAAAACATTTCCAAGGAGCGGGACAGGATATTTGCAAACCAAACATGCTTTCTGGCTACAGAGGAAAATCAACGGTGTCTTTTTGGTCCCAGGGCGCCAATTCCATTAACGAGAAGCTAGGCAGCAAACTTCTCTTTTTAATAGCATACAGATGCTTAATACAACACTCTCGTTACTACTCCTCTTACACTTTGCTGCCTGCTCGGGTCATAAATAACCCAGGAGTTGTCAGCACTTTGGAATTCACTGGGAAAAGAGGAATTCTAAGCGTAACTTCCACCAGATGCAAGGAACAGCTGTCAAAATTGGCTCCGGGTTTTAGACTACGTGTGCACGGAGGATTTAAAGCCAGGTAAACCTTTTCTCCTGCCCGCCAAACAACAAAGTGAGAGTCGTGCAATACTTCTGAACTTGCAGCCCACCCCCCTAAAACAGGTCAAGGTGTGTGGAATCTTCAAGGAGTCTGGTGCAAACCTGGTCCCAGGTGGAAATGCATTCTCCCCCTTCCCGACATGCGCTAAATACGCCTGGCGTTTTCTTTTTCTGTATGGTGATGACGAGGAGGGGGTGTCTCTTTCTCCATAGGGCTCAGCTCCTTTGTTCTGTAAGTAAAAGTTCCCTACACGCATAAGTGCTAGTCGTTCCCAACTCTACGGAGGTGGTGCTCATCTGTTTCTAAGTTGAAGAGCCAGCGCTGTCCAAAGACATTTTCGTGGTCATATTGCCGGCACGACTCAACGCCACAGGCGCGCAGAGCGCTGTTGCCTTCCCACCGAGGGTGGTGCCTATTTTTCTACTTGCATTTTTTACGTGCTTTTGAATTGCTAAGTTGGCCAAAGGCGGGACAAGTAACGGGAGCTCGCCCCATTACGAGGCACTAGGGATTCGAACTGCCAAACTGCCAACCTTTCTGATTGACAAGCTCGACGTCTTAGCCACTGAGCCACCACGTCCATTCATAGAAACATAGAAGACTGAGGTCAGAAAAAGACCTCATGGTCCATCTAGTCTGCCCTTATACTATTTCCTGTATTTTTATCTTAGGATGGATATATGTTTACCCCAGGCATGTTTAAATTCAGTTACTGTGGATTTACCAACCACGTCTGCTGGAAGTTTGTTCCAAGGATCTACTACTCTTTCAGTAAAATAATATTTTCTCATGTTGCTTTTGATCTTTCCCCCAACTAACTTCAGATTGTGTCCCCTTGTTCTTGTGTTCACTTTCCTATTAAAAACACTTCCCTCCTGGACCTTATTTAACCCTTTAACATATTTAAATGTTTCGATCATGTGCCCCCTTTTCCTTCTGTCCTCCAGACTATACAGATTGAGTTCACTAAGTCTTTCCTGATAAGTTTTATGCTTAAGACCTTCCACCATTCTTGTAGCCCGTCTTTGGACCCGTTCAATTTTGTCAATATCTTTTTGTAGGTGAGGTCTCCAGAACGGGACACAGTACAGTAGTACCCCTAGATACGAGCATAATTTGTTCCATAAGGGAGCTTGTATCTCGAGGCAACTCGTATCTGGAACAAGTTGTTTTTCCCCTCGGAGATAACCAAAAGCAAGGATTCTTGCGCCACCTAGTGGACGCTCGGCTCGTAACCCGAATTTCAGCTCGGGAATGGAACAGAAATGTCTCTCCCCTCGTGGCTCGTATCTTGAAATACTCGCATGTAGAGCAGCTCGTATCTAGAGGTACTACTGTATTCCAAATGTGGTCTCACCAGCGCTCTATACAGAGGGATCACAATCTCCCTCTTCCTGCTTGTTATGCCTCTAGCTATGCAGCCAAGCATCCTACTTGCTTTTCTTACCACCCGACCGCACTGCTCACCCATTTTGAGTCAGAAATCACTACCCCTAAATCTTTCTCTTCTGAAGTTTTTGCTAACACAGAACTGCCGATACAATACTCAGATTGAGGATTCTTTTTCCCCAAGTGCATTATTTTACATTTTGAAACATTAAGGAAATAGAAAACATTCTATTGTGTGTGTCCTAAAATGCCCTCTTCTACCAGCTTTCTGCACAATTCCTTTGCAGCTTATCTACTTACCCAAGAAAGGTGTGAATTGCAGGTATTTGAAATCCAAAACAATTCCATTTGGCTTTTGAGAGTGGCCATCCTTTCTATTTTCACTTGGGCTGCCTCCACCCCCCAGAATGGAAAACCTCCCGCCTCTTTCCCATTTTTATTTTCCAATGCCTGGATCTGAAAAGCAAAATATATACAATATATATATATATATATTTCCCTCTGTTGTTTTATAGAGAAGGAGGGGAAAGGAAAGCAGGACAGCCAGAAATGCCAGCACTCTCCCACTCCTGGTGAATGAGAAAGGAAAACGGACTTTTGAGCGTAACGTGTTGGAGGAAATAAAAGACTTTTTTGATGAGTCTTACATCTGGGCCACTTTTCAGCAAAGCACCTGAGCCAAGATTGCAGCATGGCTCTGTTGGTGGGGGGGAGATGCTCCAGGAACGGATGGATGTGGGGAAGACGTTCTTTGGAAACCGAACAGCCTTCTGAATTTTCTCCTAAACCAGAAGTTAGCAACTCGCGACTCTGGAGCCACATGTGGCTCTTTCATCTTTCATCCCTCTGCTGCAGTTCCATCGATCAAAATATGCATCACAACTACCAATGTGCGATACCCACTGGCACCGCAATTTATTGAGCTTTTTGATCCTCAGTAAGCTAACCATGGATAAATCCAAGAAAAGTTTAAGAAGAAAGCAGAACCTTTAATTCAACGACATATGCTAGTCTTGTGTCCACTCAGGAAGTAGTCACACACGGGAAAGGTTTTGTGGCTCCCTGTGTTCTTTTTTCTGTGGGAAATGGGTCCAAATGGCTTTCTTGAGTGTTTAAGGTTGCCGACCCCTGTCCTAAACCAAGGGGTGTCCAACCTTGCCAACTTTAAGGAACAAATTCAACCCATTCTGGGAGGTGAAGTCCACGTCTTCACGGCAAAGGTTGGACAGCCCTACTCTTTTTTTTTTAATTAATTAAATTTATATACGTTTAAAAGACCATACACAAACAAGAAACAAAAAACATAAGCAAACTGGCATATACAATATACCAACCCAAGAAGAAAAAATAGACAATACAGGGAAAAAGAAAAAATAAGACAATAGTGATACCTCGTCTTACAAACGCCTCGTCATACAAACTTTTCGAGATACAAACCTGGGGTTTAAGATTTTTTTGCCTCTTCTTACAAACTATTTTCACCTTACAAACCCAAGCCGCCTCCACTGGGATGCCCCGCCTCCGGACTTCCGTTGCCAGCGAAGCATCTGTTTTTGCACTGCTGGGATTCCCCTGAGGCTCCCCTCCATGGGAAGCCCCACCTCCTGGCTTCCGTGTTTTTGTGATGCTGTAGGGGAATCCCAGCAGCGCAAAAACGGGCACTTCACTGGCAACGGAAGTCTGGAGGTGGGGTTTCCCAGCAAGGGGAGCCTCAGCAAAATTGCAGCATCGCAAAAACACAGAGGTCCGGAGGGGGATTTCGAGGACTTTGGTGTTTTTGCGATGCTGCGATTTCACTGATGCTCCCTTCGCTGGGAAACCCCACCTCCGGACTTCCGTTGCCAACGAAGCACCCGTTTTTGCGATGCTGGGATTCCCCTGCTGGGATTCCTCTGCAGCATCACAAAAACACGGAAGTCCAGAGGTGGGGTTTCCCATGGAGGGGAGCTTCAGGGAAATCCCAGCAGCGCAAAACGGGCACGTCGGCTGGCAAAAGGGGTGAATTTTGGGCTTACACGCATTAATTGCTTTTCCATTGATTCCTATGGGAAACATTGTTTCATCTTACAAACTTTTCACCTTAAGAACCTCGTCCCGGAACCAATTAAGTTTGTAAGACAAGGTATCACTGTACACACAAAAAAGTGCTGCCTATAGTGACAATTCAACCTTTCCCTCTTGGTTAATCGTACAATGCTAAATAACAACGGTCAGTTTTTATATAAAACATATCTTGTAGATAGTGCTCCTATTCCCTTTTCTCTACTTTATTTATACAGTGTTCCCTCGATTTTCACGGGTTCAAACTTCGCGAATAGCCTATACCACGGTTTTTCAAAAAATATTAATTAAAAAATACTTTGCAGTTTTTTTCCTATACCAGTTTTTTCCACCCGATGATGTCATATGTCATCGCCAAACTAATAATTTTTGCAAATAAATAACAAAAAAATAATTATTGTTAATAAATAATTATGTTTATAAATATCAGGATCACTAAGAGTCTTATTCAGTGGTGAGTACGAGTAATAATGGTGAGTAAATTGTTGTTAAGGGAATGGGAAATTGCACTTTAGGGGTTTAAAGTGTTAAGGGGAGGCTTGTGATACTGTCCATAGCCCAAAATTGTGTATTTACTTCCGCATCTCTACTTCGCAGAAATTCGACTTTCGCGGGTGGTCTCGGAACGCATCCCCCGTGAAAATCGAGGGAACACTGTATAACCTTAAACCTATAATTATCCTCAATCTTATGTCAAATATTTACTTATTTTCTTTATAATACAATCCTGTATCTATTCCTTTATCAATTTGAGTATTTAAAATGTTTACATTCACTATATACAGTAGCTTCCTATTATTTCCTCTTTGCTAATCAGTCGTAAAAATACATTCCACACTTTATAGAATCTTGAGTTCTCATTCAATTCTAGTCATCTTATCATGCTCTACATTCAATTTTTTGAAAATTACAATACTGTTAATTGGTATCTCTTCTCGCTTCCAGTATTGTGCGAGACAGATTCTTGCACCAGTTAAAATATGCGGTACAATGTAATAAGTGTTCTTTCCCCATTCTTTGTTCAATAATTCCTAGTAAGAAAACTTCAGGTTTCAGGCTTTTGTTTTGTGATTTCACTTAACCAGGTCTGAATTTTACACCATTTTTAAAAAATACAAGGACAAGTCCACCACATATGAAAGTAAGTTCCATTATTGTAGCCACATTTCCAACAGTTTAAAGGGTAAATTTGGGTACAATTTTGCCAGTCTAAACAGTCTACTGTCTGTTGACTGGCAAAATGGTTACAATCTAACCTAAACTGCCTTCAAGAATAATTTTTTGTCTGTAGGCCACAACAAAGCAGCATTTCCTTAGCTGACATTCTTCAGTAAGTTCGTTCTTTATTCTTGTGGCATTTTCAACCTTTAGCAGATTTTTTCTTTAAACATTTTTTTCCACCTTGCCGGTGCAAAATGCCATCTACAAAACATTTCATACAAATTTTCTTTATATGCAGTTGATATTAACATTGGCGATTCCGGTCCCATAACTTCTGCCATTTGTCTAATTCTATTATATAACCAAACATTTTTTCTCCATGCTATCGTCTCCTTCACTTGTTCATCTTCCAATTTAATAGCTAGTAAGTCATCGTATAGCTTGTTTTAAAAAATCAATCTTTCTTCTGTCCCAGTAAATATCTAATTCTGTATTCTTTATAGAAACCATATAATTTGACATCTTTCTCGTATCTAGAATGTATCTGCACCTGCACATACCATGCTGTGTTGATCCCTTGATCGCTGATTTAGTTTTGAGTTGCCCCTTTTCATTCAAAATATCTTAACAATATTTCCCACGTTAATAACATTTGGACGAATCAATGTTTCTATTGTTGAAAGTCAAACCGGTATCCTTAGGCAATGTTGTTCTCTAATTTTCTCCCACATTAAAAATATTGCATGAATCCCAGTGGCCGATTAGGTCCCACAGTCGGCCTTCTCCAGGTCATCTTGACTAAACAATGTTGTCTGGAGGGACCCAGCGGAAGAGCCTTCTCTGTGGTGGCCCCAACCTTCTGGAATCAACTCCCTCCAGAGATTAGAACTGCCCCCACCCTCCTTGCCTTTTGTAAATTGCTGAAAACCCACCTGTGTCACCAGGCATGGGGAAACTGATACATCCCCCTGCTAATAAGGTTTATGTATAGTATGACTGGGTTGTGTGGTTATTTTTAATGATAGGGGTTTTAGATAAGTGTTTTTAAGCATTGGATTTGTTCATACTGTTCACTATTGTTGTGAGCCATCCCGAGTCTTCGGAGAGGGGCGGCATACAAATCTAATTATTATTATTATTATTGCATTCATAGAAATATAGAAGTCTGACGGCAGAAAAAGACCTCATGGGCCATCTAGTCTGCCCTTATACTATTTTCTGTATTTTATCTTAGGATGGATACATGTTTATCCCAGGCATGTTTAAATTCAGTTACTGTGGATTTATCTACCACGTCTGCTGGAAGTTTGTTCCAAGGATCTACTCCTCTTTCAGTAAAATAATATTTTCTCATGTTGCTTTTGACCTTTCCCCCAACTAACTTCAGATTGTGTCCCCTTGTTCTTGTGTTCACTTTCCTACTAAAAACACTTCCCTCCTGGACCTTATTTAACCCTTTAACATATTTAAATGTTTCGATCATGTCCCCCCTTTTCCTTCTGTCCTCCAGACTATCCAGATTGAGTTCATGAAGTCTTTCCTGATACGTTTTATGCTTAAGACCTTCCACCATTCTTGTAGCCCGTCTTTGGACCCATTCAATTTTGTCAATATCTTTTTGTAGGTGAGGTCTCCAGAACTGAACACAGTATTCCAAATGTGGTCTCACCAGCACTTTATACAGCGGGATTATAATCTCTCTCTTCCTGCTTGTTATACCTCTAGCTATGCAGCCAAGCATCCTACTATTATTTTACTGAAAGAGTAGTAGATCCTTGGAACAAACTTCCAGCAGACAGGTTGATAAATCCACAGTAACTGAATTTAAACATGCCTGGGATAAACATATATCCATCCTAAAATAAAATACAGAAAATAGTATAAGGGCAGACTAGATGGACCATGAGGTCTTTTTCTGCCGTCAGACTTCTATGTTTCTACTTGCGTTCCCTACCGCCTGACTGCACTGTTCACCCATTTGGAGACTGTCGGAAATCACAACCCCTAAATCCTTTTCTTCTGAAGTTTTTGCTAACACAATACAATACTCAGATTGAGGATTCCTTTTCCCCTAGTGCATTCCTTATATAATGTCTGCATTCTTCATTGGCCAAGTATGATTGGACATAGAAAGATTTCGTCTTTGGTGCATAAGCTCTCGGTGTACATGCAAGCAACAAGTGATAAATTGAAGGGGGCGGGACATGTGGTTTCCCACAGCACGTGATGTTCGTCCTTCTCGGGCAGATGTGGACCAATGTTGATTGCGGACACTACCAAATGGCGGTGACCTTTGCTCCATTTTTAGACATTCTTAATGAACCATCCATCTATCATTTCCTTCCCCGAATGGCTAGAAACTCACCTGTGTTGTCCTGGATGTGAAATTGTTCCCTAGTTTTTAAGTCTGAACCCCAATCCAACACTGGTTTCTTCTCCTTCTGGGTTAATTAAAAACCCGTTCCCTGCAGTGTGCTTTCTCAACTGCTACTTGTCAACGTGGCACTAAAAGACTCGTTCGAAGAATCAACCCCGAGAATGAATTGGTTTCAAATCAGCCCCCGAGAATTAACTGGTTCTATTTACAGCCGGATGGGCCCATCGATTTTTAAGCTTTAAGGTAGATCTTTGAAAGAAAGAAAACAGGTCAGCCTATCAGAGTTTGGGAGATCCATTTTTTAATGACTGATAGTGAAAATATGAATGTCTTAGTTGGAAGCATATATTATAATGGGTTGTCCTCTTCTGTTCTTCAAGCTAACAATGTTGGCAGGCCGTCGGCAACGTTGGGTGTTCGGCTGGACAGCTGGCACCACCACCTTCGTAAAAAAACCTTTTCTCCCTCCCGCATTCGCTCCCGTTAGCCAAAGAAGGCATCTCAACATGAACCAAAGACAAGTACAGTGGTACCTCTACCTACAAAGGCCTTTACTAATGGACTTTTCTAGACACAAACTAGGTGTTCAAGATTTTTTTTTGCCTCTTCTCACAAACCATTTTCCGCTTACGAACCCGAGCCTCTGAAACTGTAACCGGAAAAGGCAGGGAGAAGCCTCCCTGGGGCCTGTCTAGGAATCTTCTGGGAGGAAACAGGGCCGGAAAAGGCGGGGAGAAGTCTCCGTGGGGCTGCTCAAGGAATCTCCTGGGAGGAAACAGGGCCGGAAAAGGCACGGAGAAGCCTCCGTGGGGCCTCTCAAGGAATCTCCTGGGAAGAAATAGGGCTGGAAAAGGCAGGGAGAAGCCTCTGTGGGGCCTCTCAAGGAATCTCCTGAGAGGAAACAGGGCCGGAAAAGGCAGGGAGAAGCCTCTGTGGGGCCTCTCAAGGAATCTCCTGGGAGGAAACAGGGCCGGAAAAGGCAGGGAAAAGCCTCTGTGGGGTCTCTCTAGGAATCTCCTGGGAGGGAACAGGGCCTCCACCCTCCCTGTGGTTTCCCCAATCGCACACATTATTTGCTTTTACATTGATTCCTATGGGGAAAATTGCTTCTTCTTACGAACTTTTCTACTTAAGAACCCGGCCATGGAACGAATTAAATTCGTAAGTAGAGGTACCACTGTAGTAGTAGACCCCTGACTGACGGATGCAAACTGGGCCTTCTGTTCCTGCTTCAAATCTCCCACAACCTTTGCCGCGATAGCTGAGAACTCAGGCAGCCGCCTGCAGAAAGCACCAAGCAAATCCCTTCTGGGTGCAACTCAAACCACTTAAGTCCTACCCTAACTCAACCAGGGAGCATTGTATGCCACCGTAAAGCCCATTCCTGCCCAGGTAATCCCTGTTAGACTTGCTAACTAACAGTTGGAAAGTCAAGATACAACTCTGTTTGGTCTTTATCCCAATAAATAAATATATTCTCCCCTCCCTCCTCCCCCCACCTCATAAAAATATCTGAGTAAGCTTGTTTTGTTTTAGAATCCAGCATGTCCCCTGTAAATATTTACATCACATTTCATTGAGAAGGACATGGAGGGGGGAAACATTGGCGTTGGGTACGAAGAAGTTGCGAGATAGCAAAAATGCAGGAAAATAAATAAATCTCTAGTGTTTTTAAGCTGCTCACCCTTTCTAATTCTCTGTGACTTTAGTTTTACGGTTTCTACCTTTCGGCTTATTTTCATCATACGAATGGCTCCGGGCGAATGGAAAAAGGAACTGCTTCAAAAAAAAAAGATTCACAGGTAGAAGTCTACCTCTCTTTTGGTAGTGAAGGCACAATCCAGGGGCAACTTCTCCCGCCAGAGTCAACGAAGGAGCCCATCACAAGGACTTCACCTTCTCAATTCGCCCTCTCTACCTTCCCTGAGCCCATCGCTCCGGTTGCGAGCTCCGGGTAGCCTTTTCGTTATAGCAAAATCCTCCTCTCAACTTTTTCTCGGGGCAGTTGGGCTTCCTTTTAAGTCCATTCTGCTGGGTTGAACGTCATCTAATCGCTCAACGAAGCCCATGTCACCTTCCGGAGCAAATTCCGAGTTGCAGGACCGCCACCGTTCCAGCAACTTCCCACCAGCCAGGAATGTGGCGGCTATTTTCAGGTTCCGCAGGACCGCCACCATTCCAGCGACTTCCCACCAGCCAGGAATACGGCGGCTATTTTCGGTTTCCCCGAAACGTCCTGTGTTCTGCCTTTGAAAATATCCGCTCGCGTCCTCCTGAGCTCAGCTAGCTAGATTCGACTGGACGGGAGAGGCTTACCGCTGAACCAAGACCTGATCCGTAGTGCAAAGCATTAAAAAAGGCCGTCGGAAGACGCCACTCTTATCTTATCTACTATTGCTGTGATTTTCAAGAGCCAGGGTTGTGGAGAGGTGAAGGTGGCCTATTGCTATCGGGGTGCTGGAGGAAGTCTGAGGATTTTTAAAAGATTCCAATACAAACCGCCCCTCCCTCCCTCCCCTCCCTCCAAGTGTCCGTTAGCAATTCGCGGGTGGGAAAAGCACCTTTGGAGGTGGGCAAACCTCTTTGCTTTAGAAGTCAGAGAAGAATTCCTGAGGCCCCAAGTGAATTATAAAAGGTGTTACATCAAGTGGCTGGCAGTAAGGACTGTCAATGAAACAGCCACCTACGGCACAAGAAAGAGCAGAGAGGCAGGAAAGGGGGAGGAAAGGAGGAAGAAGAAGAAGAAAAAAAGGAAGGTTAATTTTAAAAAATGGGACAGCGCTCCTTCAATTTCTCTGCTCTTTCCAGCTGTGGGTGGAGTTTCCATTGCAACAGAGTATGCGGGAAATACAATTCTTGCCACTTCCCAAATGCCCACACCCCCTCCCTTTTCTAGGCAAAGATTGTTCTGGATTTGAAACACACCACACACACACACACAAACACCACAACTAAAGTAACTTAGGAATAATGGATTTGTTCCTCCCCATCCCGATTTAAAGCAGAGAAATGTAAAATATGCAGCAACTCGGCAAAAGTTACGATGTGGTTAGTAAAAACTCCCAACATGACAAATCAATCGATAAATAAATGGAGAGGAAGGGGGGGGGGATGAGGGGGGAAAATGACTTCATGTCAATTATTGGAAATGACGGCCATTGCGTTGGAAAAAGCAGAGCGCTCAAAAGAGCCACCGGCTGCCACGAGAGGACCACTCCAGGAACCAACTTCTCCAGAACTTTTGCGCTTGGGGAAACGATTTAGAAAAGTGGGCGGGAAGAATTTGGTGGCCTTTCACAGAACGGCCGCCCCTCCGGGAATCAATGCAACCGCCAAATTGCAAAGGAACGAATTGACCTGGGGATCCTCCGATCGACCGCCATGCTTTTCCAAGCTCCACGATGGGCGCCTTTTCATCCATAGGCCAGCAGGCAGTCCGTGTTTCTTTAACCAATGTGTGGAAAAGACAACCCTCCCGAGGGAGGGTTAGGGTCTCGGCCCTCCCCGTCTTCCACCCTTCCCCTTTGAAGGAAGGAACAGAAGGATTCCTAGGTTGGATTAAAAGCATCGCCACCCCAAACGGCAAGCGAGAAGGAACTACACCACCAAGGAGGACGGGGGAGTGGGGGGGACAATAAATGGAGCACATTCCGAGAAGCACAGCCAACATGGGCAGCTTATGCTGCGTTTTCCTTTCTCCTTTCCAAAAACCAGCTGTGGTTCCTTTCTTTTGGCCCCGAGGTTCTCCGTCACCTCGACTCGCTCAGAGGACGGACCGCTCCTGTTCTCTCCATTCCCCCACCCCGGTTCCGTTCCGTAACCCCCCGCTGCCCAGAAAGTCTGTCCATCGTATCCTTGGAAAGTCAACATGCTTTGAAAGGGGAGAGGAACCACAGTTGGGTGACTTTTGAAAAGAGCCACAACGGGTCGCTTGCGTTCGGGTGGGGAGGTGATGCCTTAATAACCAATCATCCTTCCCTCGTTCACGGCCGCTAATATCGGTAGGGCACCCCCAAGGACAGTCGGGGACCTTGCTGGGAAGAAGGGAAAGATGTTTTTTGGGGGTTGCCCTGTTGCGTGAACGAGCGTTTTTGAGTATGGAAATTCGAGGAGGAGGAGGAGGAGGAGGTGGAGGCACGATACCGGCCTATGGCTGAAACACTGAACTATTCACAGCAGTGCTGGACGAGACCGGACAATTAAAATAGCGAGTTTTCATGGGGGCTGTTGCTGCTTCAGATTCTTAGAATTGAACAAGGCTGCCGAGCAGTGAAACCATGGTGTTTTTATTTTAAGCCCTGGTGGATGGGGAGAAACGCATTGACGGGCTATTAAAAAGAGGCCACAAGAACCGTTTTGATTTACTCGAGGTGGGTTTCTTTTAACAGCTTTTGAACTAAAAGGTCTGATTTTTTAAAAAAAGTCTGAGCAATTGGAATCCTTGCATTACACGATGCAATCTAATGGTCTGGAGGCGACCTTGATCTCTGCAATTGGTTTTCCGTCAAATATTCTGGCTGGCTTAATGCAAAGCGGCTTTCATGAAATTTTTGGAACTGATGAATAGAAACCCTCGATGGATTCCAAGCCCTTGTTTTTGGTTCCAAGTCAAAAAGAAATCAGAACCGAGAATCCCAATTTTTTTTTAAAAAAAACCGATTCAAAAGGGCTTAGGACATTGATGGCGAACCTTTTTTTCCCCAGGTGCCGAAAGAATGTGGGCGTGTGCTATCACACATGTGTGTGCCCACACCTATAATTCAATGCCTGGGGAGGGCGAAAACAGCTTCCTCCACTCCTCAGAGGCCCTCTGGAGGCTGGAAACAGCCTGTTTCCCAACTTCTGGTGGGCCCAGTAGGCTCATGTTTCGCCCTCCCCAGGTTCAAAGGCTTCCTTGGAGTTGTGGGAGGATAAAAACGCTCTCTCCCATCCTCCTGGAGGCTCTCTGGAAGCAAAAAATGCCCTCCAGAGCCTCTGTGTGAGCCAAAAATCAGCTGACTGGCACACAGAAGCACATTGGAGCTGAGCTAGGGCAACAGCTCACGTGCCAGCAGATATGGCTCTGCGTGCCACCTGTGGCCTAGGTTCGCCATCACTGGCTTAGGAGAAAGCCACAGGTATGGATGGCCAGGTACAGAACACAGATAGGCAGTCCTACTTATAGCGATAGCACTTAACGCTTATTATATCCGGCTTCACAGTGCTTTTACAGTCCTCTCTACGCGGTTTACAGAGTCAGCCTCTTGCCCTCAACAATCTGGGGTCCTCATTTCAACCACCTTGGATGGAAGGACAGGAGGCTGAGTCAACTTTGAGATGGTGAGAATCGAACTGCCGAATTGCAGCCAGCCTGCAGTTAGCAGAAAGTAGCCTGCAGTACTGCACTCTAACCACTGCGCCACCGTGGCTCATATGCCAGATATGTGCAAAGAAAGATATTCTTGATTTGAAGACAGGCATCCTAGGAGGTCTTATGCACTGCTTAAGACAAATTTCCTTGATTATAAAACTAACCCTTTAGGTTCCTTTCATTTCTTAAATAGTAATTTATTGGCATGTCAGTTTCTTTTAAAAAAAAGAACACCACCAAAAGAACCCCGAAACAAAACGCAATGCATCACATAACCCTAAAATTGTAAAATGTGGGTCCAGGGCTTAGTATTAGGAAACAGGTTTTTTTTAAAAAAAAAACTCTATTACTGTACAACAAAAACTGGTTTTATTTTGTGATCTTTTTTATATATATTCTATACATCCTTCACAAGTTTTAAGGTTTTACATAATTCGGATTCCGTTCAGTTAAAAACAGAGCATCTAAATTTATTCCCTATCACAGAAGGTTGAGATATATATATATAAGTTATTTTGGAGGTGAAGAGGGAGGGGGAAAAAAATGAGGTAACCATTTTCACAGACCATAGTTTCATGTATGTTGGTTTGTTTTTCTTTTCTTCAAGTTT
The DNA here is from genome assembly GCF_031021105.1 of Erythrolamprus reginae. Classification (NCBI taxonomy): domain Eukaryota; kingdom Metazoa; phylum Chordata; class Lepidosauria; order Squamata; family Dipsadidae; genus Erythrolamprus; species Erythrolamprus reginae. The sequence goes on from NC_091957.1 coordinate 11,215,302, forward strand.
TTAAAGATAGAACTAAGCTCGCGTTCCGTTAAAATTAAAAAAAGACTGGAAAAAAGGTGGATTGTTTACAAATGCTTTTTGCTCAAGTGTGTCGTGTGTTTCCAAGAAAACCAGGATTAAAAGGTAGGTTAGGCTAGCTTGAGTGTCCTGTTTCCCATCTCCTTCTAACATCCTGTCTTAGGTTTATGGAAGCCGGTCGAGAGAGAGTTGGTCTCAGCCGAAGGCTAAAAGAACGAATAATGGGGCATTGGAAAAGTTGGGAATTTCATAACTGGTAACAGGAGCATTCTCTTGGGAAGACCTAGGGAAGGAAGAAACCGAGAGCACTTGGGTAAATCTAAGTATCCGAGAAAGGTAAGCTAGAAGAAGGAGGAGGAGGAGGAAGAGGAGGAGGGGAAGGAAAGCAAATGGGTTTGGTCCCCTAATTCATCTCACCATCAGACGACAGATGGGGCTGTAGAGCGAATGAATTGCTCCTGGTTCGCTCGTGCCTGTCGATGATCAGAGAGCCACTCGCGAAGGCACTGTGAGGCTCCGCCCACTTGCCCGGATGCCGCCATTTGGGTTCTTTTACCCTCTGCACATGTGCAAAGTGTTCTGTGGAAGAGCCCAAATGGCGGTGTCTGGGCAGGTGGGCGGAGTCTCGCGCTGTCTTCCAGTAATGGGATATTGCCCCCTACCAGGCCTAATCTGTGAACTTTGAGGATTCAGGACAAAACCTTCAAATGTGACTGCTCCTCAACAAATAACGCTATCATTTGTCTTTTTTGTGGCTATTCAAATAAATAAACTGAAAAAGAGTCCGAGCCCCTATTGGAAAACTTATCTTGGTTGATAAGCCACTCCCACCCAGTCACATGACCTTTAAGCCACACCCACACAATAAGCCACGGCCACAGTGTGGTAGTAAAAAAATTTGCAGCTCTTCGCGACCGGCTCTTCAATGATCGACAAGCACGAGCGAACCGGAAGCATTTGACCCCTAGTCTATGGGTCAGTTAGTCCCATCCGCCACCATTCCCAAAAACCAAAGTGGTCCATTCCTTCCCCACGGACTCTTCATAAGGAAAAGGATCCAACGAGTTTCCAATTCAAGAGCTTGGCATGTCCCCCATCCCCAATCCTGATTCCTAAGCTGCGTAGAGGTGGGCTGCTAAGGTGGAACGGTGACGGGTGCTCGTCTCCATGGCTCTGAGTGCTAGCGGAGCCGTGGGCGCCCCTGCAGGTCCATGCGCGATTTTGCTACCTGCCCAGGTGCAGTAGCGTAATTGTGCTGGACTCAGCTAGCACTCAGAGCCACGGGGGGGGGGGGCAGCACACATCACTGTTCCTGTGACCACCATAGTCTGGAGGACAGAAGGGAAAGGGGGAGCATGATCGAAACATTTAAATATGTTAAAGGGTTAAATAAGAGGTTCAGGAGGGGAGTGTTTTCAATAGGAAAGTGAACACAAGAACAAGGGGGCACAATCTGAGGTTCGTTGGGGGAAAGATCAGAAGCAACGTGAGAAAATATTATTTGACTGAAAGAGTAGTAGAGGCTTGGAACAAATTTCCAGCAAGCGTGGTTGGTAAATCCACAGGAACCGAATTTAAACATGCCTGGGATAAACATATATCCATTGTAAGATAAAATACAGGAAATAGTATAAGGGCAGACTAGATGGACCAGGAGGTCTTTTTCTGCCGTCAAGTCTTCTAAGTTTCTATGTTCCACCTTAGCAGCCCACCTCTGAAGCTGCGGACAAGCAAACCCATACGGCACAGCCTGACTTCCAACCCAGGGTGACCGATTCTTTCCTCGGATGGATCAAGGGCAGGAGGAGAGGGAGGGGCAGGGGACTTTGAAGGTTTTCTTTTGCCTAAATATTTCTTTTAAAAAAAAAAAAAATTCTTGTGGCCTCGCGAGAATCTTTGGGAGATGCTCGGGTTCGGATTTAAAGTCCCAAAACGAGAAGCTTTCCCCCTCCCTCTGTTGGATGATCTCTCTGAATCGTGTTCCCTCCCCCCCCCCCATCTAACGTGTCTGGGGATTTATTTTTTATTTTAGAAATCAGAAAGCAGCAACAGCAAGGTTTTCCAAAAGGAACGACATGGTCCGAGTGAAATTTTTCCCACCCACACCCATCCCCGACATGCAAAAACAGCTTCACGCAGGCAGAGAAGAAGAAGAGAGAGGGGGGGGGGGGAAAAGGAAAGGAAGGTTTTGCAAAATCAAGGATCAGCCCCACAGCCCCAAAAACTCAGCACCACAACCAACCAGGCAGGCATTTCTCCAAAGGACAGAAACCAAACCAACGGAGGGACCCATGGGAAATGTTTATGCAGTAAAGGAGGGCAGCTTTTCTCTACGTAAGCCTGTTGGAGTCAGCCATGGGCCGCCTGAGTTAGCAGGGGTGGGGAAGCTGCAGAGGAAAACAGCTGCATGTCAGTCCCCCACCCAAAGTTGGACCTCTGGCCATTTTGAGGCATTCCTCCCCCCCCCCCCCCCCGTTATGCGACACTAGAGATACAAACAGTTGAATTGCTGACCTTCCGATCCACAAGCGCCCCTTCTCACTGGCTCAATATATTTTAGCAATAGCATTTAAAACAGGGGGTATCAAAGTGGATTTCTTCCCGGGCTGAATCGAAATTGGAGTTGTCCTCCGTGGGCCGACGGGGGTGGGGGTGGGACAGATGGAACGGATGGCAGATGAGACAGGTGCCTTCTGCAGGGCCCTGCTAAAATGGGGCGTGGGGGCTGCACACAGGCCCTTGTGTTCTATTTTCAGCCTGGACAGCCTCCTGCAGCTCCCTGCTGGCCAAAATGGGGCGTGGGGGCTGCACACTGGCTCTTGCGTTCTATTTTCGGTCTGGATAGCCTCCTACAACCCCCTGCTGGCCAAAATGGGGCGTGGGGGCTGCACACAGGCCCTTGCGTTCTATTTTCGGCCTGGACAGCCTCCTGCAGCACCCTGCTGGCCAAAATGGGGCGTGGGGACTGCACACTGGCTCTTGCGTTCTATTTTCAGCTTGGACAGCCTCCTGCAGCACCCTGCTGGCCAAAATGGGGTACGGGGACTGCACACGGGCCCTCATGTTCTATTTCCAGCCTTCTGCACCACCCTGTTTGCCAAAATGGGGCGTGGGGGCTACATACGGGCCCTTGTGTTCTATTTTCAGCTTGGACAGCCTCCTGCAGCACCCTGCTGGCCAAAATGGGGTGCGGGGACTGCACACGGGCCCTCATGTTCTATTTCTAGCCTTCTGCAGCACCCTGTTTGCCAAAATGGGGCGTGGGGGCTACATACGGGCCCTTGTGTTCTATTTTCAGCCTGGACAACCTCCTGCAGCACCCTGCTGGCCAAAATGGGGTGTGGGGACTGCACACGGGCCCTTGTGTTCTATTTTCGGCCTGGACAGCCTCCTGCAGCACCCTGCTGGCCAAAATGGGGCGTGGGGGCTGCACACGTGCCCTTGTGTTCTATTTTCAGGTTGGACAGCCTCCTGCAGCACTCTGCTGGCCAAAATGGGGTGCGGGGACTGCACACGGGCCCTCATGTTTTATTTCCAGCCTTCTGCAGCACCCTGTTTGCCAAATTGGGGCGTGGGGGCTACATACGGACCCTTGTGTTCTATTTTCAGCCTGGACAGCCTCCTGCAGCACCCTGCTGGCCAAAATGGGGCATGGGGGCTGCACACAGGCCCTTGCATTTTATTTTCAGCCTGGACAGCCTCTAAAACTTTTATTGCAAGCTGCCCAGAGTCCTTCGGGATTGGGCGGCATACAAAATTAAATAATAAACAAACCAACCAACCAAAGAGCAGATCCCCGTCGTGCATGCGCACACCGGAAAGCTGAGTTTCTGGCATGCTAGCCCGCTAGTCTTCGTGCAGCGGAAACCGGAAACTCAGCTTTCCAGCGCACACATGCGTCACGGAGAACTGGTCTTCCAGTTCCCCTTCCGGTTTTTCTGCGCCACCGCGTGTGTACGCTGGGGAGCTGCTCTTTTGGTTCCCGGTGCTCTCCTGTACATGCGCACGCTCCCATTTCGGCACTCAATCCTGATAAGGTTTGCCAACAGTGTTCTAGATTTTGGCGGGGTGTCCCCGGGCTAAAGAACTCCCAAGAAGAGGGAGATTCAAAGCTCCACTTCCGGAGGAGTTCGGGGCAATGCTGTCGCGCTTCAAATCTGGCACACAAACCCATCAAAGCACAGACCACGCACAGACCACAACGGGCAGCTCCCCGTCTCCCATGGGCCCACCAAAGCGCCCAGCGACTGGACGCGAGACCGGCCATCGCTGACTCCAAAGCCTATCCACCCCCCCCCCTTTGCTGCATAAAACTACATTCAAAGTCATCAAAGAGCCAATTCTTGCTTGTTTTCATCCCCACCCACCCAAATTATTCAAAGTTTTTTGTTGTTTTTTTTAAACCGAGGATTGCCAGGAGGGTGGCAGTGAAATATCTGTTGAGGTTGGGAGTAAGAACATTTCCTCCCCTGGCTTGGGGAGGAGAAAACGATAGGGGTGGGGGCTCCTGGGCATTGCAACGGGTGGGTTTTCCAACAATGGTGGAGTCAGGACAGTAGTCCTCAACTTGCAATAGTTCATTTGGCGGGACCCAGGGGAAGAGCCTTCTCTGTGGCGGCCCCGACCCTCTGGAACCAACTTCCCCCAGATATCAGAGTTGCCCCCACCCTCCTTGCCTTTCGTAAGCTCCTTAAAACCCACCTCTGTCGTCAGGCATGGGGGAACTGAGATATTCCCTTCCTCTAGGCTTATAAAATTAGGTATGTCCGTATGTATGATTGGTTTCTTAAATTGGGGTTTTTTACATTACTTTTAATATTAGATTTGTTCATATTGTCTTTTTACTGTTGTTAGCCGCCCCGAGTCTACGAAGAGGGGCGGCATACAAATCAAATCAAATCAAATCAAATCAAATCAAATCAATAAATAAATAATAAATTTAGTGACCGTTCAAAGTAACATCACTGGAAAACAGGGACTTACGGCCATTTTTCAATCTTACGGCCATTTTTCCCCCCATGGTCAGACTGCTGGGCAACTGACTCAATAGTTATGGTGGTCACAGCGTCCCAGGGTCAATTCTGACAAGCAAAATCCGCAGAGAAGTCAGATTCGCCTAACTACGGTGATGCTAACTTAACAGCTTGCAGGGATTCTCTTAACAATAATGGCAAGCCAAGATCGTAAAAGGGGGGGGGAACTCACTTAACAAACGTTTCACTTAGCAGGAGAAATTCTGGGGCTCCATCATGGACAAAAGTCCGAGGCGCAGGGGAATTCTTAAAGAGAATTCCGAGTTAGAAAACATTGGCTTCTACAAATTCAAAAGTTGGTTCGCTGACTCTTGAAACAAAAGCAAAGCCAGTTGGTGCCTTGTAGCTGAAAAATTTTGGGGGCTCTGGACTCTGCAGAATTAGGCTGAGCAGCAACTAACAGCCCCTCCTCTACTCTCCTTGCAGGGGGGGGGGGTAGAGGCACAAATATCAAGGACTGCACTGGCTATGTTTCTTCAATCTGGTGCCTCTCCAGGCGGGATGGTGGAGAATTCCCATCCATCCCCAGACAAATTGGTGGACAATAGGAAATGCAATGGAAGGCCCAGCCCTGCAGAGGAGGTGCCAGATGGCCAAAGGGTAGCCTGCAGTATCTCGGGACTTCAGTCCAAGAGGTGACCCTGCCCTTTGCAAGCCAGGACTACAGAGGGGAGGCGGGAGAGAAGCCAACTGCTGTGGCCTGTGGACTGCCGGCCCCAACAAGGAAGTGGCGTGGCAGTCAGGACCAGCATCAAGGCAACCTGGGAGCTCCGAGAGGGAAGAGGGCATGGAGCTGGTAGAAAGAGGCGGAGCCTGGGTCTGTCTGTCAACTCTTGGATGAAGAGTGAGATCTGAGGTGGGTGATGATAAAGAAGAACAGCTGGGTCCTGTGCCTGATGCACGGAAGGCAGAGGAGAGGAGAGCAGTGGAAATCTATGGGCTGGACCTTGGGACGGAAGAGCCACCACTGCTAGCGAAGCTCTGGGGATAGAAGGCAGGGGACGGAGATGAATAGATGTGGTGGACAACTACCATATTTTTTGGAGTATAAGACCCAACTTTTTCTTCCCTAAAAGAGGCTGATAATTTGGGTGCGTCTTATACTCTGAATGTAGCTCCCCCCCCCAGCTCTAACTAGCTGCTAATGATCTTCCCAGCTCTTACCTTGCAAGCTCTTTCATAGTTACTCTCTGCAAAGAATGTTTTCCAAGCCCTAAGTCTTTGCAGGGTTTTTTTTCATTGCTCTAACTTGCTCTGAATAGGTTTCTTTCCAGCCCTAACCAGGTGCTCACAATGTTCCCAACTCTTACCGGCTTGCAAGCTCTTTCACTGCTACTCTCTGCAAAGAATGTTTTCCAAGCCCTAAGTCTTTGCAGGGTTTTCTTTTCATTGCTCTACTTGCTCTGAATAGGTTTCTTTCCAGCCCTAACCAGGTGCTAACGATCTTCCCAGCTTTTATCGGCTTGCAAGCTCTTTCACTGCTACTCTCTGCAAAGAATGTTTTCCAAGCCCTAAGTCTTTGCAGGTTTTTTTTTTCATTACTCTAACTTGCTCTGAATAGGTTTCTTTCCAGCCCTAACCAGGTGCTAACGATCTTCCCAGCTTTTATCGGCTTGCAAGCTCTTTCACTGTTACTCTCTGCAAAGAATGTTTTCCAAGCCCTAAGTCTTTGCAGGGTTTTTTTTTTCATTGCTCTACTTTCTCCAAATGTTTCTTTCCATCTCTTACTGGCTTGCAAGCTCTTTCATTGTTACTCTCACCAAATAAGTTTTTTTTAAAGCCCTAACCAGGGGATAAAATAATGTGCTGAAGTTTGACCAGACTAAGGACACTAGCCAGATGAATACCTGGGAAGCAGATTCTTTTCCCTATTTTCCTCCCCCCAAAATTAATCTGCCTCTTATACTCCAATGTGTCTCATACTCCGAAAAATACAGTATTCATCTCCCGGACGAACAAACCGACTTTTTAGCCTGCATTGAGAGAGAAACCTTTTGGCCGGGGTTGTCGGTGCTCCTGATAAAGGAATCTTTGAAGGGTTGTTGTGTTTGGAGAGCTGGGTCAGAACACCAACAACTCTGAGATGGGAGGAAGATTTGGCCCTTTGAGCAGCTTTGAATGGCGCGCAAGGTGGCCGTTCAGAAGGCAGGAAGGGGACGGTTCTATGGGTTGTGGCACAGGGGAACGAGGGAGCAGGCAGTTAGGTCGAGCAGCTCTTTCGCAGTCAGGCAGAAGCAAATCAGGGAGGAACAAGCCACGGCGAGAAGGACAGCTTGGCTGATGGCCGTCTAGAGAGGACCCTGCTAGGCCTCCCCTTCCCCCCCCCCCAAAAAGCTGGCCTTAAAATGGGAAGATACACGTAGACAAGGAAAAGGGAAGGACGTACCGTAAGCTGGTGCAGCGGCGGCTGCCGCGTTGTATCCATACGGTGCTGCGTACCCTACAAGGGAAGCAGACGAGACACGGTGACAGATCCTCCCAAGTGGACAGGGAGGACAAAAACCTTCATGGCACCGGGCCAGGTTATCTCCGGGACCGCCTTCTGCCACACGAATCCCAGCGACCAATTAGGTCCCACAGAGTGGGCCTTCTCCGGGTCCCGTCAACTAAACAATGTCGTTTGGCGGGACCCAGGGGAAGAGCCTTCTCTGTGGTGGCCCCGGCCCTCTGGAACCAACTCCCCCCAGAGATTAGAATAGCCCCCCGCCCTTCTTGCCTTTCGCAAGCTTCTTAAAACCCACCTCTGTCGTCAGGCATGGGGGAATTAAGATATTCTTTCCCCCTAGGCTTCTTACACTTTATGTATGGTACGTTTGTATGTATGATTGGTTTTAAAATAAGGGTTTTTAGCTTCTTGAGTATTGGATTGTCGCATGTTGTTTTTACCACTGTTGTTAGCCGCCCCGAGTCTACGGACAGGGGCAGCATACAAATCCAATAAAATGAAAATGAAATGAAAACGGGCATGGCAGAGATGCCCACCGGTCATATTTTAGGAGGCTACCAGCATCCTGTGGTCATCCAATCCCAGGAGTGGGATTCTACCGGTTTGGGCTGCTTCGGGCCAACCGGATGCTCTGACGATCGGTTGGGAGCAAACCGGTTCACCAAGCGCACGATTACCGACCCGGTGGGATCCCACCACTATCCAAGCCAGCTTTCAACCATTAAAAATCAAGAGGATTCATTTAACAAATGCATGATTCATTGAACGAACGCTGTAAACGTGGTTGAAAAATCAGGTCCGTTCATGTGATGGCTCGCTGAATGAACACATTGTTTAGCGACTTATATCATCATAAGTCCAAGGACTTACTAGTAGTAGCTCTCGGTCAGATGAAGTACAGTGATACCTTGTCTTACAAACTTAATTGGTTCCGGGATGAGGTTATTAAGGTGAAAAGTTTGTAAGACGAAACAATTTTCCCCATAGGAATCAATGGAAAAGCGATTAATGCGTGCAAGCCCTTTTGCCAGCCGAAGCGCCCATTTTTGCGCTGCTGGGATTTCCCTGAGGCTCGCCTCCATGGGAAACCCCACCTCCGGACTTCCGTTGCCAGCGAAGTGCCCAATTTTGCGCTGCTGGGAATCCCCTGCTGGGATTCCCCTGCAGCATCACAAAAACACGGAAGTCCGGAGGTGGGGTTTCCCATGGAGGGGAGCCTCGGGGGAATCCCAGCAGTGCAAAAACGGGTGCTTCGGTGGCAACGGAAGTCCGGAGGCGGGGCATCCCAGCGGTGGTGGTGGGTTTGTAAGGTGAAAATAGTTTGTAAGAAGAGGCAAAAAAATCTTAAACCCCAGGTTTGTATCTCGAAAAGTTTGTATGACGAGGCGTTTGTAAGACAAGGTATCACTGTATATAGTGGGGGGTCTCCAAATTTGGCAACTTTTAAGATTTGGGGACTTTAATGAAGGGCCGGGCTGCAGTGCCACTGCTACTGAAAACGGAGGTTGGGAGGGCTGAGGGCGGCCCTCCGGAGCTCTGTTTTTGCCGGCAGAGGGTTGCAGGAGGCCACCGCAGCGAAAATCGGAGCTTGGGAGCCTGTTTTCTTTGGTAGAGTGCTCAGATCGCCACAGGCGCTCCCGACACAAGTGACACCAAACTGGCCACACCCATCCTGGGCCCCAAGATCAAACCCAGCCCAGATGCGGCCCTCAATAAAATTGAGTTTGACACCCCTGGCATGAAACACGAAGCAATTCCCAACACCATCCAACATCAACAAATACTTGCAATAAACTCAAGTATGAAGGGTGCTGTCAGCTCCCCAAAATTGTGCTGTTTTCCAAGAAGGGTGTGGGCTGTCTCGTGTACGAAGAGACCTGAGTGTGTGACCAATGCACAAAAGATGTGTGTGTGTGTGTGTTTGTGTGATCAGAGGAATTTGGGCACCTCAATTTAATTGTTTGGACTATGTAAGAAGCACCAAGATTTTGAAGAGGTAACCAAAAATAAAAGGGTTTGCTTTCCTTGGCCTCCAGGATCACTTTGCAGGCCTCCCAAATCCTCCGCGCGTCCCACTTCTGCAAAATATGGCCCGTTTTTCACTCGTTTTTGCCCTCCACAGCCCCCAGGGTGACTCTACAGGCCTCCGAAATTTTCTGCACGTCCCATTTTTGCAAAAAAAATTGGGCCCATTTTTCACTCAATTTTGCCTTCTCTAGCTCCCAAGGGCCTCCAAAACCTTCTGAAAGTCCTGTTTTTGTGAAAAGTTTTGCCAGTTTTTGGCCTCCCAAACCACCCACGCATCGTGTTTTTGCCCTCCCTAGCCCCCAGGAACACTTTGCAGGCCTCACAAACTCTCTGCGCACCCTATTTTTGTGAAAAACTGGCCCATTTTTTGCAAAAACAAGACATGAGGGATGGGGATTTGGGGGACAAAAAACGGCTGTATGAGACACACTAACATTTCCACCCTCTTTTAGGGTGGGGGGGAAATGTGTCTTCTATGCCAAATATGGTAAAAATGGGACTCCAGCTCTCTAGAACAGTGATTTTCAACCTTTTTTGAGCCGCGGCACATTTTTTACATTTACAAAACCATGGGGCACATTGGGGAGGGGGGACAGCTAAAAAAAGATTGGACAAAAAAATTATCCCTCCCTTTCGCTCTATTTCTCCCTCTTTCTCTCCCTCTTTTTTTCTCTCTCTCCATCCCTCTTTCTTTCTCTCTTCCTTCTTTTCTTTTTTGCTCTCTTTCTCTCTCCTTCCCTCCCTCCGTCTTTCTCTCTCCCACCTTCCCTCCCTCTTTCTCGCTCTATCTCTTGCTTGCTTTCTTTCTCTCTCTTGCTCTCTCTCTTGCTTTCTCTCTTGTTCTCTTTCTCTCTCTTGCTTGCTTTCTCTCTTGTTTTCTTTCTCTTGCTTGCTTTCTCTTTCTTTCTCTCTCGTTTTCTTTCTCTGAACTTCGCGGCACACCTGACCATGTCTCGCGGCACACTAGTGTGCCACGGCACTCTGGTTGAAAAACACTGCTCTAGAAGATCTCAGCAGAAGATATGGACCAGCCATGACAACTCATGAAAGTCTTTTCATTCCCGGAAGGTCAGCTTGTTGTTCCCCTCTTACAACCACAGGACAACCCAGACTGGTTCTACCTGGTGCCAGGTAACTGGTGGCCGCTGCTGCCCCGACAAACGCCCCCCGCATGTGAGACCCTCGTCCTCTTCCTCGCGCCGCTGCAGACATGGCTGTATTGACGATCCCTCCTTTGGTCTGTGGAGAGAGGCGAAGAAGGATGAAGCCCAACAAAGTAGGGTCCTAACTGCTGTTGACTCTCTTCCTTTCGTTTTGTAATCTTCAAAGGGGGGGGGGGATTCTGGTCCTGAGGAAGGCAGGTAGGGGAGGGTCAGGACCGATTGGGCTGCAATTCAGAAGAATGAGATTGTTCCAAGAGCAGAGCGACCAGCTCAGTCCTATTTGGTGGTTGGCTCTGGCCCAGCTCCTGCCCCAAGGAATGTGGAGGTGGATGTGGGGGAAACCTCCACATGCCACAGGCCTGTTTTGCTCCCGATAGAATCTACCGACGAAGGCTCCTCTGACGAAGGAAGCGTGAGTGGCAGGGAAGAGGGGAGTTTGGCAGACAGCCCAGGAGGAGATCAATCATCCTTATCATCCCTGGATTCTGAACAAGAACTTATGACAGATCCACGCATGTGTAGAGTGATGCATAGGAGAGAACAACTGAAGGATTATTACAGGAGATAAGTGAGGCCACCTGTGGTTGGGTGGGGCTGCTGTAATTAGTGCTACAGATAAAAAGAGCAGTGTGCTGGTTTAGCCTCGTGGAAGTTTATCTGATTCATAGTTCGTCATTGGCCTTCTCCGGGTCCCGTCGACCAAACAATATCGTTTGGCGGGCCACAGGGGAAGAGTCTTCTCTGTGGCGGTCCCGGCCCTCTGGAATCAACTCCCCCCAGTGATTAGAACTTTCCCCACCCTCCTTGTCTTTCATAAATTACTCAAGACCCACCTGTATCGCCAGGCATGGGGGAACTGAGACACCTCCCCCAGGCTTTTATATTTTATGTTTGATATGTATGTGTTGTTTGGTTTTAAATGATGGGGTTTTTTATGTTTTTTTCCCTTTTAATATTAGATTTGTTCCACTGCAACATTGTTTTTATTATTATTGTGAGCCGCCCCGAGTCTTCGGAGAAGGGCGGCATGCAAATCTAATAAATTATTATTATTATTATTATTATTGAACTCACAGCCTCCTGAACGTGCAGCAAGAGCTCCACCCCAAGGCCACCGCCACCACTCAACTTCCTTCCCTTCTTCTCCATCTCAAATCCCCCCCCCCCCCGCCCACCCAATTCTTCTCGGTTCCTGCTGATTTCGGAAGCGTACACAGGGACACGGCTCCATCTGACGCAATCTATCTATCTATCTATCTATCTATCTATCTATCTATCTATCTATCTATCTATCCATCCATCCATCCAATCTATCCATCTTATCTATCTATCTATCTATCTATCTATCTATCTATCTATCTATCTATCTAATCAATCTATCTATCTATCTATCTATCTATCTATCTATCTATCTATGTGTCTGTCTATCTATCTATCTAATCTATCTATCTATGTGTCTATCTATCTATCATCTATCTATCTAGTTATCTATCTATCTATCTATCTATCTATCTATCTATCATCTATCTATTTAGTTATATATCTATCATCTATCTATCTAATCTATCTATCTATCTATCTATCTATCTATCTATCTATCTATCTATCTATCTATCTAATCTAATCTATGTATCCATCCATCCATCTATCTAATCTATCTAATCTATCTAATCTATCTTGAATTAGATTTGTATGCCGCCCCTCTTCGAAGACTCGGGGCGGCTCACAGCAACAGAATAATACAAATCCAATAGTTAAAAACAATTTAAAATCCTTAATATAAAAAACAATCATACGTCTCATACAAACCATACCTAAAACGGGAACGGCTTCCCTCTCACCTGTGGGAGAATCTTCTTCTTCTTATTGGCAGCCGCGTTGGGACCCGAAAAGAGCTTCTCGAGAGCCGCCAAGGCAGCACTGGCCTTGGCTACCTTTTTGTTGGGGCCAGCCCCTCGAAACCTCTGCCCGTCGACTTCTACCTGGAAGCGAGATTGGCAATTGGCCCCTTGGCTGGGCCAGAGGGAAGTCCCCACGCCCGGTGGGGACCCTCCCTCCTCACCTCCATCACAAACCGCTTGTCATGGCTTCCGCCCGTCTCGGAGATCAACTCGTATTTCAGGCCTCGCCGCTTCTCGTTAAGCTCCATCACCGGATTCTTGCCGCTGGCTGTGAGGATGGGACCCTGAGTTCGGACCTAGGAGGAGGAAAGTGGGCTTGAGGGGAGGCCCAGGGGCCTTGGTTTCATCCCCAGCAACATTGGGTGAGAAGGGCTACTCTCTTCTCCCGCAATTGGTGTGAATCAGAAGGGAAATAGGTAGGTGTGTTGGTAGGTGATTGATTGATTGATAAATAGATAGATAGATAGATAGATAGATAGATAGATAGATAGATAGATAAGAGATAGATAGACAGATTGACAGATAGATGGATGATAGATAAATAGATAGATTAGAGAGATATAGATAGATAGATAGATAGATAGATAGATAGATAGATAGATAGATAGAAAGATAGATAGATAGGTAGGTAGATTAGAGATAGATAAATTGACAGATATAGATAAGATAGATAGATAGATAGATAGATAGATAGATAGATAGATAGATAGATAGATAGGTAGATTAGAGATAGATTGACAGATATAAATAAGATAGATAGATAGATAGATAAGATAGGTAGACAGACAGACAGACAGACCAGATAGTTAGGCCAGCCGCTTGGCCAGCAGCAAGAAAAGGGAAGGGAGGTGGCGGCGATAGGACATACAGTCCCACACTCACCTACTGCACCCCCAAAATAATATGCATGCCCCCCAAAAAAAATAAAGCCAAAGCCATATATTTCAGAGGTCAAAAGAAAAACAGTAGATAGACAGACATATGGGGATAGATGGATGAAAGGGTAGAGAGAGAGAGAGGGCGAGAGAGAGATATAAGTAGATAGAGAGATAAAGAGATATAGAGAGGGAGTGATACAGCAATAATTGGATGAAGGAAGGAAGGAAGGAAGGAAGGAAGGAAGGAAGGAAGGAAGGAAGGAAGGGAGAAAAAGAATATGGATAGAGGGAAGAGATGAAGAAGAGCAATGGGGAGGAGAGAGAGATCTGGACAGACAAACAAAAAGGGAAGATGAATAGACAGAAAGAAAGAAGGAAGACAGGAAAATAGAGATGATAAAGAGATGTACGGATAGAGAGATGAAGAGGAAGGAAGGAAGGAAGGAAAGGAGGAAAAGAATATGGATAGAGGGAAGAGATGATGAAGAAGAGCGATGGGGAGGAGAGAGAGATCTGGACAGATAAACAAAAAGTGAAGATGAATAGACAGAAGGAAGGAAGACAGGCAAATAGAGATGATAAAGAGATGTATGGATAGAGAGATGAAGAAGGAAGGAAGGAAGGAGGAAAAGAAGGAAGGAAGGAAGGAAGGAAGGAAGGAAGGAAGGAAGGAAGGGACAGCTCCAGATCTGTCTATCAGCCGAACAGAAAGTGCTCTGGCGAAATTAATACAAGAAGGGCAGGCAGTCACCCCCACCAACCTTCCCCTCCTGCATGGTTTCACACCTGATTCTCTCTCTCCCCACCCCACCTATTTTCAGGAAACGGCAACTGGTATGGGGGGCTGTGCAGGCTGCGATGCCCGAGGCTCCTTCATGGCTGCTGCCCAAATGCCTGACTAGCTTGGCATCTTTCACACCACCACCCTTTCTGCCCGCCTGGGCCAGAAATACTCAAGGCCCAAGTTTCCAGTTACTCGGAGGCGCCTGCTCGGATGCTGAATGAGAGGAAGGTCACGTAACCTGCCGGCCGTCCCAGGGAGATTGTCCCTCGACCCACCGAAACGGTCTCACGCAAAATCTAGGGTGGGTGCAATCGTTCTGGTCCGACCTAGCCCCTGATTCAGCTTATTTCTATTCCTTTTTGGAAAAGGACAGAGGGAAAGGAAAAAAGAGAATGGCAGAAAAAGGGATGGGAGTAGAAAACAGACCTTTGCAGGTCTCAGGTGGAAAGAAACGACAACAACTCGGTTTTGAGTGTCGGTCATTGGTGCCTAGAGGGGCCGAAATGGTGGCCTCCCTGGGCTTTCTCTCCGGGCCCAGAACTTGGCAGGGCACGTTTGGTTTTTCAAAAAGGAAAAACAATTCGATCACAAAAGAGAATAAACAATAAATGCAAAGAGGGAGGCAGAGAGGGAGGGAGGAGAGGGGAATGAGGGGAAGGGAGGAAGGAAAAGTAGGAGAGGAGAATGAGAGGAAGGAAAAGAAAGGAAGATGGAAGGAATTAAGATGAATGAGAGGAAGGCAGGAAGGCAGGAAAAGAGGAAAGTAGGGGAGTAGAATGAGAGGAAGGAAGCAGATGAGAATGAGGAAAGAAGGGAGAGAGGGAGGAAGGAAAGAAAATGGAATGAATTAAGGAGAATGAGAGAAAGAAAGGAAGGAAGGAAGGAATAGTATAGTATAGTACAGTACAGTATAGAATAGAAACAGAACAGAATAGAATTTTATTGGCTAAGTAGACACACAAGGAGTTAATCATGGACACATAAGGAATTAATCTTGGGGCACATGCTCTCAGTTTACACATAAAAGATAAGGAAGGAAGGAAGGAAGGAAGGAAGGAAGGAAGGAGTTGAAAATGAGAGGAAGGATGGAAGGAAAAGAAAGAAGGAAGGAAGGAGGGAGGGAGAGAAGGAAGAATGAAAATGGGAGAGAGGGAGAGAAGGAAGGAAGGGAATGAGGGAGGGAGGAAGGAGTTGAGAATGAGAGGAAGGAAGGAAAGGAAGGAAGGAAGGAAGGAAGGAAGGAAGGAAGGAAGGAAGGAAGGAAGAGAATGGGAGGGAGATAGGCAGGAGACCCACCTCTAAGGTTGCAGAGGTATCAACTGTGGAATTTCCATTATTATTATTGCTCGTGTTTGACGAGAGAGTCTCGTTTTTGCCTTCGGTGTCCGACTTCTCATCGGAGCTCGTACATTCCATGTCGGCGTCGAAGCCGGTGGGGTAACCCATCGCTTGCAACACCTGTATAGATGGGCATGATCAGGAGACCTTTTCTTTCGGCCAGGGATTCCACCCGGCCCCCCAACCCTTCCCACGGACGTCCAAGGCCTGGCAGAGAGAAGGGGAGGAGGCACCCAGCTCACCTTCACGGCCACGTGAAGCTTGGCCGTCTTCTTGGAAGGTCCTGAGGCTTCGTAGGTCGTCCCGTCCACGTCGACCGACATGGTGAAGACCGGAGCGTGGACGGGCCCCGACTGAGAGAGCAGCTTATACTGCAGGCCAGGCCGGATCTGATTCAACCGCATCAAGGCATTCATAAGATCTATTGCTTTGCTATCGAGGACTGTCAGGAAAGAAGCCAAAGAAAAGAGCGATACAGTGGCACCTCTACCTATGAATGCCTCTACTTATGAACTTTTCTAGATAAGAACTGGGTGTTCAAGATTTTTTTGCCTTTTCTTAAGGACCGTTTTCTACTTACAAACCCGAGCCTCTGAAACTGTAACTGGAAAAGGCAGGGAGAAGCCTCCGTAGGGCCTCTCTAGGAATCTCCTGGAAGGAAAAGGGCCGGAAAAGGCAGGGAGAAGCCTCCGTGGGGCCTCTCTAGGAATCTCCTGGGAGAAAACGGGCCGGAAAAGGCAGGGAGAAGCCTCCGTGGGGCCTCTCTAGGAATCTCCTGGGAGAAAACGGGCCGGAAAAGGCAGGGAGAAGCCTCCGTGGGGCCTCTCTAGGAATCTCCTGGAAGGAAACGGTCCGGAAAAGGTGGGGAGAAGCCTCTGTGGGGACTCTCTAGGAATCTCCTGGGAGGAAAAGGGCCAGAAAAGGCAGGGAGAAGCCTCCATGGGGCCTGTCTAGTAATCTCCTGGGAGGAAACAGGGCTGGAAAAGGCGGGGAGAAGCCTCCATGGGGCCTCTCTAGTAATCTCCTGGGAGGAAACAGGGCCTCCACCCTCCCTGTGGTTTCCCCAATTGCACGCATTATTTGCTTTTACATTGATTCCAATTGCACATTCAACTTTGTACAGAACCAAGTATTCAATGAGAATGTTTCATTCATTCAGATATTTTTTGAATGTTCCCTTTATTTTTGAGCATATATCTGGAAATGAAATAGTTGCAAAAGTGGTTAGTATTAGTTGGGGGAAAGATCAAAAGCAACATGAGAAAATATTATTTTACTGAAAGAGTAGTAGATCCTTGGAACAAACTTCCAGCAGACGTGGTAGATAAATCCACAGTAACTGAATTTAAACATGCCTGGGATAAGCATAGATCCATCCTAGGATAAAATGCAGAAAATAGTATAGGGCAGACTAGATGGACCATGAGGTCTTTTTCTGCCGTCAGACTTCTATGTTTCTATTTACTTTATTTGTTTATATTTCATGTATTTTTGGTATATCTTGTTTATATGTGATTTGTTTATAACTAAAAAAACTCAATAAAGATTAAAACTAAAAAAAAAAGAGAAAGCGAAGAAGAAGCAAGCAAGCATCCTTACTTTTCCTCAAATTCCTCTTCATTTTCTTACTGGGATCTTTGTCATCCCCCAGCCCATCTTCAAAAGGCCTCTTTAAGGCAGAGGAACCTGCACCTAGAAAGAAAATATATATATACATATTTTAAAATTGCATAAAAGGAAGAGGTGAGCATCGCTGATGTATACGAGAGCAATCATGGGCTTTCCCAAAAATGCCCATGTCACACCAACACTCCGCAGTCTGCATTGGTTGCCGATCAGTTTCCGGTCACAATTCAAAGTGTTGGTTATGACCTATAAAGCCCTTCATGGCACCAGACCAGATTATCTCCAGGACCGCCTTTTGCCGCACGAATCCCAGCGACCGATTAGGTCCCACAGAGTGGGCCTTCTCCGGGTCCCGTCAACTAAACAATGTCGTTTGGCGGGACCCAGGGGAAGAGCCTTCTCTGTGGCGGCCCCGGTCCTCTGGAACCAACTCCCTCCAGAGATCAGAATTGCCCCCACCTTCCTCGCCTTTCGTAAGCTCCTTAAAACCCACCTCTGCCGTCAGGGAACTGAGATATTCTTTCCCCCTGGGCCTCTACAGTTTATGCATGGTATGTCAGTATGTATGTCTGGTTTTTATAATAAGGGTTTTTAGTTGTTTTATTATTGTATTACTACATATTGTTTTTATTACTGTTGTTAGCTGCCCCGAGTCCACGGAGAGGGCGGCATACAAATCCAATAAATAAATAAATAAATGAATGAATGAATGAATGAATGAATGAATGAATGAATGAATAAATAAATAAATACGATGCAGCTGAGCCATGAAAAAAAAAGGATAAAAAAAGTCAGGAAAAACTAAAAATAAAATAAAGGCAACTAATGAAATAGTCAACTAACTTAAATAACAGAGAAAAGAGGATCGGTTGAATATAGGAATAGAAGAGATACCGATGTAAGACCTATGTAAAATAAAATGTGCATACTACTAGAAATATTAAATGACGGTAAGATAGAAATATCACTACAGAAAATATGAAATTGTAAATTACAATGTATGAATTGTGGTTTCATGAAAGCAATGCAATGTATGGTTAAGTGATAGGTTAAACATGGATATGTATAACATAGAAAAATGATGGAACATTTGTATGTGTCCAGGTTCGCCTGGTGCACCAGTTGTGGCCCTATTTGGACAGGGAGTCATTGCTCACAGTTGCTCATGCCCTTATCACCTCGAGGCTCGACTACTGCAACGCTCTCTACATGGGGCTACCTTTGAAAAGTGTTCGGAAACTTCAGATCGTGCAGAATGTGGCCGCAAGAGCTATCGTGGGGCTTCCTAGATTCGCCCACTTTTCTACAACACTCTGTGGCCATGGTCTTTCGAGACTGAAGGATGTCAATGAATTGCTAAATGCTATTTCCCCGACGTGACATGGGCAAAATGCACACACGTCCGACGTAATGCGAACCAGTAGGGAGCGGAAACCACGTACCTTCTCTGTCGGCCCCCAGCCACGAATATTTCTGGAACGACTTATTGGAAGGGAGAGGATCCATCTCCAGCACCTTGTAGATTTGGCCGAAAGCCGACAGTCTCAGGGCATGCTGCGGATAAGCATGAAAATTGGTCGGAGACAAAAGGACAATTGTTTGGTGAGTCAACCCCACTCCGACGCCAAAGGGAACTCTGCTCCAGAGGTTGGGCAGCTTTCAACCCATCACCCAAGCGGTGGCATGCCTTGAACCCATGAACATTTAATCCCCTTCTCCACTGCCCGAGGGGAAAGGAGACGCACCTAGGTGGCTGGCATGCTTTTACCTGGGCACTATGGGTTATGGCTTCCCTTTGTGAAACAGTCACGCTAGACAAGGCATCCGTTGGCTCTCGCTCGCAGGGGTCATGCACGCCGGGCCCACCTAGGCACAAGGAAGGAGTTCAACTCTCGACCCTCTCCCAATGGATCCCCAAAACCATCATCCTGATGCCACGGACCAACAACAACCACCAAAAAAGCTACGGGTCTATGGAGAGGGGCGGCATACAAATCCAATAAATAAATAATAATAATAATAATAATTATTATTATTATTATTATTATTATTATTATTTTAAAAAAATAATATTTATTGAGTATTTACACGGTATAAAACAATACACTGACATAACAGATTTTTCAAGGAGTGTGAGTACAATCGTTGTTTTTAGTTACATCAAACTAACACCCTTCCTCCCCCCTCCCTCCCCCGGCTGCCAGTTTGCAGCTATGCTTTAAATTTATTTTCCCGGTGTTGTGTAACAGCGAGGTTCTCTATCTATACATTTATACAATTGTTTATCTCAGTTTTTCTTTTCTAAGTATTACATTTTATATTATTATTGTCACAATTATAATTAATTTTAATCTCTAAAAAGGAGTCAACAAATGAATAAAATATTACTTTTTCTCTGTTTGTGATGTTTTTGTGTATCCAAATTTGTTTTTTTTGTTCATTTCGGGTTTTCCTTCTCTCTCTCCCTGACGTTAACCCAGTTGTAGAAATCGACCCATTATTATTATTATTATTATTATTATTATTATTATTATTATTATTATTTATTGGGGAGGACGACACACAACACAGTGGGGATAGTAAGTTTATGTACTATTTATTGAATACTTAATAATTTTTTATTGTCCTTCCTTCTCTAGTACCATAGTATGATCCTTAATTATTTTTAAAATAGGGAATCGTTAAATAGTATGTTTTGTGATTTGGTGACGCCCAGCTTAGATCAGGCTGGTACAAGTTAAGGATGGTTGGAGTAGTCTTTAAATTTTCATTCCCGGCTGCCTCCACAAAACTTTTCTCTTTAGACCACTGGTTCTCAACCTTTCTAATGCCATGGCCCTTTAATACAGTTCCTCATGTTGTGGTGACCCCCAACCATAAGTCTAGCGCCAGTTCTCCCAACAGAGCTTGAAGCTGATTGGCAGGAAGATCAGAGGGACACCCCCACTGTCAACGCCTGATTGGTCGGATTGTAAAAATATGTTCCAAGGCGCCAGAATAGAAGCTTTAGTTCCTAGCACTGGGGGAAATTTCTCTTTTCCCAAGTGGTCTGTCTTAGGCGACCCCTGTGAAACAGTTGTTTGACCCCCCCAAAGGGATCCCGACCCCCAGGTTGAGAATCACATATTTTATGGTTGGAAACAAGGAAAATACAAAATTAGAGCATACTAATGGAATAATTATAGAAGTATAGAAATTAATCTCGTTTAAAGAATAACTTTGTTTAAAAATGGTATTTGATAGAATATATGATTTGTATTAAATGGAATTATTGGGAAATGATAACAGAAAGGTGGTGAAAGTAGAACAATATTAGGTATAATATAAATAACCAACACAATTAATATGTCGATAGAAATAGCTGTAAAAAACCTTATGGGGTAAAATGTAAAATATTGATCCATCAATTAAGGGATGTATGTTTTTTTTTAAATTTTATGCCTTTTTGTTTGCTGTTGTTATGTTTTTGTTGTGTTTGCTTTTGCTTATTTTCTTTTTCTATTGTTTGTTTTAATATATATATAAGTCACTAAAAATTATTTTAAGAAAAAAAGGGAGACAATCACTGCTTTAGACTTCCCTTTGAAATTCATCTGCAAAACTGATACAAGATCACATTCTGTAAGAGATGCCCATCTCTTAATTAGCCATTTCCCACATTTGTTTTGTGGGTGTGGCTTGATGGCCATGTGACTGGGTGGGAGTGGCTTGACAATCATGTGACCAGGGGGCTGGCTTAAAGGTCATGTGACTGGGTGGGAGTGGCTTACCGACCAAGATAAGTTTTCAAATAGGGGCTTGGATTCTTTTTCAGTCGATTAAGTCACATTATTTGAATAGCCACAAAAAGGGACAAATGATAGACAGCATTATTGGTTGTGGAGCATGGTAACATTTTAAGGTTTTGTCCTGAACCCACAAGGTTCAGCATGGTAACTGGTTAGGCAAGTGGCTCAATTTTCTTTAGCTGCTATAAAAGTTCAGTTCTAGATAAGGATTAAAAGGATTAAAGCATTTATAGGTTAAAACAAGACTTCTTGTCCCGGAAAAAAACCCTTTTTATTTGGCTAATGTGAATTCCGAGCATTCACATCCAGCAAAGTCATGGCAAAGAGTCTTTCAAGGGTGAGTTCATTTATTATAGATACATATAGAATCTTTTTTAGTTATATGATACCGTTTTAAAATATAAAGAGATTTTGTTAATGTTCACATTGATGTAATGCAGTGTTTCCCAACCTTGGCAATTTGAAGATATTTGGACTTCGACTCCCAGAATTCCCCAGCCAGCAAATGCTGGCTGGGGAATTCTGGGAGTTGAAGTCCAGATATCTTCAAGTTGCCAAGGTTGGGAAACACTGGTGTAATGTAACCTTTCATAGTAAGGTGGAGAAAAATAATTTTTATTTAGAGGTTTAAGAATTGATAATCCCGTATAAAATTCATATACATTTTTTTTAGATGAGGAGAGGTAAGAGCCTCCATTGACTGAGTAACAAGAAAAGTTTTATATATGGGGCTACCTTTGAAAAGTGTTCGGAAACTTCAGATTGTGCAGAATGCAGCTGCGAGAGCAATCATGGGCTCCCCCATGTTTCTCCAACATTCCGCAGTCTGCATTGGTTGCCGATCAATTTCCGGTCACAGTTCAAAGTGTTGGTTATGACCTATAAAGCCCTTCATGGCATTGGACGAGAATATCTCCGGGACCGCCTTCTACCGCACGAATCCCAGCGACCGATTAGGTCCCACAGAGTTGGCCTTCTCTGGGTCCCGTCGACTAAACAATGTCGTTTGGTGGGCCCCAGGAGAAGAGTCTTCTCTGTGGCGGCCCCAACCCTCTGGAACCAGCTCCCCCCGGAGATTAGAACTGCCCCCACCCTCCCTGCCTTTCGTAAACTCCTTAAAACCCACCTTTCCCGTCAGACATGGGGGAATTGAATCATCTCCCCCGGGCCTATACAATTTAAGTATGGTATGTCTGTGTGTATGTATGTTTTAATAACGGGGATTTTAATGTTTTCTTTTTTAATCGTTAAAATTATTAGATTTGTTATGAACTGTTTTCTATTGTTGTTGTTAGCCGCCCCGAGTCTACGGAGAGGGGCGGCATACAAATCTAATAAATAAATCAATTAAATAAATAAATAAATAAATATGAACGATTATAAGCATTGTTGTTGTGTTTGTAACTATGTATTGTTTTATTTTATGGTGGAGAATTTTTAAAAAAACAATCATACTGAAAGGGTGAGTTGGAAACACAGACCTTATTAGCCCTTGTAGAGTTGCCAGGTAAATAGCTTCCAGGTGCAACGATGAACAAGGAAATACCTGGTAAGGAGTCTCAGATAAGCCAACCTTCATATTAATAATGAACTAATTGTCTCCTGCAAACACCACTCCTCTTTCGCTCCTATTTATTTCCCATTCAGTGTCCCCTTGTGCCATTACTCTAGAGTCGACCTCTGTTTCTTAATTGTTCCCTTATCCCGAGAGCTCTGTGCATGTGTATATCGGGAACAGGCTCCAGCTATTCTTCAGCCCCACTTATCTCCGACTCCGAAGGTAGCTGATAACTATCAGACAGCCCTGGCCCTGTCTCTGCCTCGGATGTAGAGCTCCGATGAGAGCCTTCCCCAGACTCCAGGACTGACCCATATTCCTCTCTAACCTCCTCGCTGTCTGAGTCTGCCGCCAGCTCTTCTGGCAGGCTACAACGCAGTCAAGGTTCATTAAGCCAACCTCAAAAACGAGATCGTGTTTTCTGAAAGCTGAACAGCCATGAAGAACTGCACTGTGTTTTATGTTGGTGTCTTCACCCCACAAGAAGAGATCTTAGAAGAAGACCTCTGTCTGCTCTCAAGAAGGATAGACAATCCGTTTCATTCCCCGACTTAGAGAAGACCACCCTTTGGTGAGATGTCTTCTAAACACACAGGATCAAGCAAACCAGAAGATGGTCATCCAAATTGGACTGACTGACTGACTTATTTATTTATTTATTAAATTTGTATGCCGCCCCTCTCCATAGACTCAACAACAGAGTTGGAAGGGACCTTGGAGGTCTTCTAGTCCAACCCCCTGCTTAGGCAGGAAACCCTACGCTACTTCAGACAGACATCTGCTTAAAAACTTCCAGTGTTGGGGCATTCACAACATCTGGAGGCAAGCTGTTCCATTGATCAACCGTTCCAACTATCAGGAAATTTCTCTTTAGTTCTGAGTTGCTTCTCTCTTTTAGTTTCCACCCATTGCTTCTTGTTCTACACTCAAGTGCTTTGGAGAATAGCTTGACTCCTTCTTCTTTGCAGCAACCCCTGAGACATTGGAACAAACTTCCAGCAGACGTGGTAAATAAATCCACAGTAACTGAATTTAAACATGCCTGGGATAAACATATATCCATCCTAAGATAAAATACAGGAAATAGTATAAGGGCAGATTAGATGGACCATGAGGTCTTTTTCTGCCGTCAGACTTTTATATTTCTATATAAGACTGCTATCATGTCTCCCCTGGTCCTTCTTTTCATTACATTAGCCATGCCCAGTTCCTGCAACCGTTCTTCATACGTTTTAGCCTCCAGTCTCTTAATAATCTTTGTCGCTCTTCTCTGCAAGTTGAGTCCCAACATCCTTTTTGCATCGTGCTGACCAAAACTGAATGCGGTATTCCAAGTGTGGCCTTACCAAGGCCTTATAAAGTGGTATTAACACTTCATGTGATCTTGATTCTATCCCTCTGTTAATGCAGCCTAGAACTGTGTTGGCTTTTTTGGCAGCTGCTGCTGCACATAGCTGGCTCCTGTTTAAATGGTTGTCCACCAGGACTCCAAGATCCCTCACTGTTGAGCAATGCTAAGAGCCGCGAGGGCAAACCTGTGGCACGGGTGCCACAGGTAACACGTGGAGCCATATCGGAGGGCATGCGAGACGTTGCGCTATGCCAGCTCCAGTTGATTTTTTCAGCCTCGGGGAAGGCCGTTTCACCCTCCAAATGCGTCAGGGAAGCTTCCTGAAGCCACGGAATGCAAAAAATAGCCCAACAGACAAACCAGAAGTTCAGAAAATGCACTTCCGTTTGCCCATTGTGCTGGTTTTTTTGCACCGTGGAGGGTTCAGGAGAGCTTCCGGAGTGGCACAGCAGGTAGAGTGCTGTACTGCAGGCCACCGAAGCTTAACATAGATCTGCAGGTCAGCGGTTCAAATCTCATCACCGGCTCAAGGTTGACTCAGCCTTCCATCCTTCCGAGGTGGGTATAATGAGGACCCAGATTGTGGGGCAATAGACTGTCTCTATTAAAAAGTGCTATTGCTAACATGTTGTAAGCCGCCCTGAGTCTAAGGAGAAGGGCGGCATATATATATATATATAAAATAAAATAAAATAAAATAAAATAAAATAAAATAAAATAAAATAAAATAAAATAAAATAAAATAAATAAATAACAGTAAACCAGAAGCCTGTTTTTTCAAACTTCTGGTTTGGCCGTTTGGCTGTTTTTTCCACAGTTCCAAGCTTCAGTGAGGCCTGTGCGTATGCACAGAGGGTGTGTGTGTGATTGTGTGTATGCGCAGTGGCATTGTGTGGGGTGCCCCCATGCATGGGGGGGGGCAGGGAAGGGCATGTGGACATGTGCTCTCATGCTAGCACACCCCCACACATCCTTTCGGCACGCGATCCAAGGAAAGGCCCGCCCTCACTGCGCTAGAGTGGTCCATCAACGCACAACAGGTCAACCTTTGAGGAAAAGCTTGTGGACCTTACCTGGCAACAGGATGCCCGAGGCCAAACACTCCAACACTCGCCGGAGCGCTTCCCCTGCACCCAACGGCCTGTTGCAGGTGCCAATGGCTTTCTCGCACAGCAGCTCCAAGGGCTGGAAGAAACTGAATGGTGTCAGTGCTCGGGGTATAAAACATTATCACAGAAAGACGGACGGGCAGGCAAGGCAAGCCCAATCCACGAGGTCAGAAAGGCACCAAATAATTTCCATCCATCATAGCTGTGGTTCGAAATCCAGCCCTTCTCCTTGGATGTATATGAACGTTTGGCTCCACCAAAGGAGAACCGTATCCCCTTCTGGCGACTTATTTATTTATTGCATTTATTATATTTGTCATACAAGTACAGTGGTACCTCTATTTATGAACTTAATTTGTTCCGTGACCAGGTTCTTAAGTAGAAACGTTTAAAAGAAGAAGCAATTTTTCCCATAGGAATCAATGTAAAAGCAAATAATGCGTGCAATTGGGGAAACCATAGGGAAGGTGGAGGCCCTGTTTCCTCCCAGGAGATCCCTAGAAAGGCCCCACAGAGGCTTCTCCCCGCCTTTTCTGGCCCCGTTTCCTCCCAGGAGATCCCTAGAAAGGCCCCACAGAGGCTTCTCCCCGCCTTTTCCGGCCCCGTTTCCTCCCAGGAGATCCCTAGAAAGGCCCCACGGAGGCTTCTCCCCGCCTTTTCCGGTTACAGTTTCGGAGGCTCGGGTTTGTAAGTGGAAAATGGTTCTTGAGAAGAGGCAAAAAAATCTTGAACACCCGGTTCTTATCTAGAGAAGTTTGTAAGTAGTGGCGTTCGTAGGTAGAGGTACCACTGTATAGAATTATAGTTTGTATTAACATAACAAAGTATAAAGAAGTGATAAAAATGATAGTAGGACAGAAGGACAGGGACAGTAGGCACAATAGTGCGCTTATGCACGTCCCTTACAGACCTCTTAGCAAAGGGGAGAGGTCAACAGTAGATAATTTAAGGTTATCCAACTGGGTGCTTGCCCCTCCCTGAAGATTCAATTTTACGAACAGGTAACCTAATCTGCATTCCACAGAAAGTACTAAAATCTGCAATTTTAGGTTTTTTTAGTTGTTTTTTACAAAAAGGAAACAACTGGGTTTGAGGGCGGTTTATCTGATATCTGAAGTGCTGAGGAGGAGAAATTAGAAGAGGCTTTTTGGAGTATAAGATGCCCCTTTTTCCTCCCTAAAAGAGGTTGATAATTTGGGTGCGTCTTACACACTCTGAATGTAAGCCCTAACTAACGATCTTCCCGGCTCTTACCTTGCAGGCTCTTTCATTGTTTCTCTCTGCAAAGAATGTTTTCCAAGCCCTAAGTCTTTGCAGGGTTTTTTTCGTTTCATGATTATTTTTTCTAGTTCTTCTTTAGTTATTTCTTTGTTTAACATTTCTTTATCTTCTTTACTTATAGGTTTAATTTTACATTTTGCAGGGCTTTTTTTCACTGCTCTAACTTGCTCCGAATAAGTTTCTTTCCAGACCTAACCAGGTACTAATGATGTTCCCAGCTTTTAAGCTGCTTGCAAGCTCTTTCATTGTTACTCTCTGCAAAGAATAGTTTCCAAACCCTGTCTTTGTAGATTTTTTTTTTTTCACTCTCTACTTGCTCCAACTTTTTCTTTCCAGGTGCTAATGATGTTCCCAGCTCTTACTGGGTTGCAAGCTCTTTCATTGTTACTCTCTCCAAATAAGTTTTTTAAAGCCCTAACTAGGGGATAAAATAATGTGCTGAAGCTGATAGACTAAGGACGATAGCCAGATGAATAACTGGTAAGCAGATTCTCTTCTCCAAATACAGTGATACCTCGTCATACAAACTTTTCGAGATACAAACCCAGGGTTTAAGATTTTTTTGCCTCTTCTTACAAACTATTTTCACCTTATAAACCCACCGCCGTCACTGGGATGCCCCACCTCCGGACTTCCGTTGCCAGCGAAGCACCTGTTTTTGCGCTGCTGGGATTCCCCTTATGCTCCCCTCCATGGGAAACACCCCCTCCGGACTTCCGTGTTTTTGTGATGCTGCAGGGAAATCCCAGCAGCGGAAAAAATGGGCGCTTCGCTGGCAAAGGAAGTTTGGAGGTGGAATTTCCCAGCGAGGGGAGCCTCAGTGAAATCACAGCATCACAAAAACACAGAGGTCCGGAGGTGGGGTTTCGAGGACTTCAATGTTTTTGCGATGCTGCGATTTCACTGATGCTCCCTTCGCTGGGAAACCCCACCTCCAGACTTCCGTCGCCAGCGAAAAGCTCGTTTTTGCGATGCTGGGATTCCTCTGCTGGGATTCTCTTGCAGCATCACAAAAACACAGAAGTCCAGAGGTGGGGTTTCCCATGGAGGGGAGCCTCAGGGAAATCCCAGCAGCACAAAAACGGGGGCTTCGGCTGGCAAAAGGGGTGAATTTTGGGCTTGCACACATTAATCGCTTTTCCATTGATTCCTATGGGAAACATTGTTTCATCTTACAAACTTTTCACCTTAAGAACCTCGTCCCGGAACCAATTAAGTTCGTAAGACAAGGTATCACTGTACTAAGGCGTATCTTATTCTCTGAAAAATGCGGACGGCATTTCTCCTAAGCAAAATTTTTGCAAAAAAAAAAAAGTCAACGAAAGCAACACTCACCCAACCTTTCAAAGGCGCCCAGGTAGGAAGTCTGTTGCATAAATCTCTCAGGATTCGCAGCACAATCACGCACGATTTTAGCCCGTTCGCTCTGGCCTAAAAGAAAACACCCCAGAATTGTCCCGTTCTTGCCTGCAGTGTTGTCCAACCTAAAATGACTACGGTTTGTTTTATTATTATTACAGTTATTTTAAAAAGAGATACTTTTGAAAGGCTA